>NW_028318360.1:8765000-9067500 GCF_062004578.1 Staurois parvus | reverse complement strand
TAGGCCTTTGAAGGCAACCATAATACTGATGTGGCCTGTGATGAAACTGAGTTGGACACCCCTGCTCTAAAGCATTTCAGGTGCATCAAAAACACAAAGTGTACAAAGTCTTACAATCCCTTCTCTTTAGAAAAACCCTACTTTTTGAAGGTTTTGAACAAATGAGAATTTTTTCTGCAGAGAAACCTTGGCTTCCACACAGAGAGCAAGTGTACTCCTCTGCAGCTTGCTGGAAGTTGACAGGCTTTTCTGTTCAGGCTGTGGTTGCTTTCTAAAGCAAATGAACTATAAGATTTGCTTCTTAAACAATGACACCAAGATGTAAGACAAGCTTGTAAAGAAGCATTTCTCAAAATGAATATGCATGGGACCATAATTCTGTGGATTTATGAGAAGATGAAAATGATAACAATGCATCATAAATATAACAGAAACACAACTCCTCTCATTACTTACACATTCGCTTGTCCTGAAATGATAATGCATTTTGAATGCCGAGCAGGGAACGGCTGGCGGCTGGATTTGATTTCATTAGCTTCCTGTAATGGGTGTACTTCTGGGAACTCTCCCCGGCAGACTCAGTGGGACAGGAACAGTTACAAAGCCGCTTCCCTGAGAGCGTTCTGCTGTTCTCTTTCCTAATGACAGACAACCAGAGCGGGCAAATGCTCATTTTTTTTAATCCTGAGAAATATCTGTCCTGGAAAGCCATTGTCTTACCCATTTAGAAGAAAAATATATTTGAAATATATTTCAAAAATATTCTTCCCAAATATATTGACATACAATTGTTACAATTTTGGCCATATTCAACATATTTAAAAAAAAAAAAAAAAAAAAAAATATATATATATATATATATATATATATTTACTGCATGTTGAAATGCGTTTTTATTACAAAATATATGAAAATATTTTTAAAAATACATTTCAAATATACTGTATGTCTTTAAGAAAACAAAGCTACATTTTTGGAATGCATTTACAAATATATGTAAAAATATATGTTAAAATTACTTTTTTATATGTTCAAAAAAATCTGAAGCATATATTTAAAAATATATATTTTTAAAAATACATATTTTTTAAAAATATTCTTCAGATTTTTTTTTAAATATATTTTGAAATGTATTGAATATGGCCAAAATTGTAGCATTTCAAATATATGTCAATATATTTAGGAAGAATATTTTTCAAATATATTTCAAATATATTTTTCTTCCATGTGGGTATTCACACAGGCATCTGTTAACAGAACTAGTGTTAAGACTCCACTCAGCCATTTCACAATTGCTGGGATTTTTTTTTTCTTTTTTACTCAGCTCAACCCTATTTGGACAGTTACCACAATTTTTAGCATTTTTTATCTTCTTTCATGACATAGTTCAATTAGGAGATTTAAATACGGGAGCAATATACATAGTATAAAGACATAAAACCTTTTGAATGACAAGTACAGACCATTGTATGGCAAAAACATAGAAAACAATACAGCCATGAGATACAATAATTCTCCAGAAGCTGGTTGATATCCTTACCATAATTCCTAGGTCTCTGGGGACTAATAAATATATGTAAACCCAACATTTCATATTCCTGAAATGTTCCTGCTATATCATGTACGTGTATGAAAGAGTATCCTGTTCCCTTTGTATTGCTTTCTTTGTGTGAAATCCCTGCTGTTCCTGCCAGTCCCTCTGCTTTCCTATTGAACCTGACCACCGTAAGCAGGAGAGCATAGCATGGTCAGTTCTTTAGCTATGCTGGGAAACCAGTGTGCTCTCCTCCAATGATCAGACTTCAGCTGCCACTTCCCTGCCCTCTCTCAGCCATTCACTGGGAAGTTCAGTGTGCTGCTCTGTCCTTACCCTCACCTCTCTATACAGCTTAGAACAGAGGATATGTGATCATTTATAAAAAAGGGGAAAATGTCATTTCAGCAGATGCATATTCCAAACTTAAAGTGGTTGTAAACATCAGACATGAAATATGAACAAAGCATATTCCTCTATAGTTTGTACTTGTCTCAATTAAGAGCACAATTTCTCTGTGCTGCATCATTCCTCTGCTATATGCATGAGTCAATTCTGACAAGCTTTCCTGACACCTACAGAAAAATGTTGACAAGGGAGGGAGCTCCAGCACACACCCTGTGATTGACAGCCTCAACACTGTTCCTGTGTGCTGTGTGAAGGGTGTGTGTCCCTTCTCTCCAATCAGCTCTCCTCACTGAACTCTTGTCAAGGTCCTACCTTTCCTCAGACCTTGTGCTGCTCCATGTGCTGGCATCCATCTTAGGTGTCTGCAAAGCATTGTGGGATCCTTTATACTTTCAGCCCTCTGCGGCTCCTCCCCCAGGAGGTGGCGGCTTATCACATATAAGTCTGCTGTTTGTGGCTGTCCATTGCATTCGTGTTCTGTCTGTTGCACAACAGCAAGCTCCTGTTTAGCTACTCATTGCTTTCCTGGATACTGACTCGGTTTTGGCTAAGACTCCTCCTGGCTTCTGACCCCGGCTCTGGCGACCATTCTTCCTGGCTCCTGATCCCGGCTCTGGTGACTATTCTTCCTGGCTCCTGATCCCAGCTCTGGTGACCATTCTTCCTGGCTCCTGACCCCGTCTCTGGTGACCATTCTTCCTGGCTCCTGATCCCGGCTCTGGCGACCATTCTTCCTGGCTCCTGATCCCGGCTCCGGCGACGATTCTTCCTGGCTCTTGACCCCGGCTTTGGCTACGATTTCCGCTGTTGGACTTGCATAGACTCTTGTCTGATTTTTATATTAATAAACCTACCTTTAATTGCACCTCCTTGTGTGTCTGACTCCTCGCTCCCTGACAACTCTGCAGTGTGTAACTTCAGATCTCTGACCCCTGTTTTGTGACAGCTCAGACAAGCTTGATAAATTCTGAACTTTGAACAGATGTAGAGAAGAGAAGACAGCAGACAAGCAGGTACAATTTATATGGGAGGATTTGTTTCATCTCTGTGTATCACCTGAGGCCAGTCATTTCACTGGGTATATGTGCGGGTTTAAAGCCACTTTAAAGTTAAAAATATATATTCTATTCAAATATTTATTCTTAACTCAAAAACAGCCCCTTCTATTGCTCTCAGCCTCCTCCAAATCTCCAAATTCCTTTTTGTTTTTTTTTGCTGCTGTGATCTGATCTTTTGTTAGGCCCCATGTACACGGGACACAACAATAGAAACTGACTGCTGGAAAAGGTAGGTTAAAAAACGTCTGTTTAGCCTCGTTTGCATACCGCGTTTATGAGCGTTTGCGTTTAGAAGCGTTTTTTAAAGATAACATCAGGAGACCTTCCAAATGCTTAGAATGCACTGAAAAACAGTAAAAAATTAGCTATTTCAGACATTTTGAAAGCAATAAAGAGAGCAGAAGCAGAGAAAGCAGTATGTCTTTTTTTGTGGTGTTTGGATGTGTTCCAGCTCATTTCTGTGCAGAAATTATTGCAGCAGTTTCTAACATATTTTCTTTCATGCAAAACCTCAAAGTATGATGTGCCAGGACCATTTGAGTACTGGGAAAACGCTTTGAATGCATTTTTCATGATGAAAAAAGGCTCAGGACAGCATCTGGAAATGGAAGAGTTAAAAAAAGTTTCACATGCAAACGCTTATAAATGCGGTTAGCTGCGTTTAGCCGCTTTTACACGTGTTTACAGTTTGAAACGTTTGAAACGCTGATAAAATCTACTCCTGAATGCAAATTTTCTACTTTCAAAAAAACTCAACTGCCTGTAAATGACTGTAAACGACGATGTGTACATGGACACATAGGAAAACATTAGGGAGAGTTCAGGGGCTGCTGAAAAAAAGTTGAACAGCTCCTAAATGTGAGTTTATCAGCTGCAGTGTACATGAGCCCTTACAGGGTAGCTACGTTGATTTTCAATGGTCCCATGTAGGAACGTGGCCACCATCTTTCTCAATTTCAAGGTGCACTAGGGATTAAGGACTATGGGATTTGTAGAGTGCATAGACCAGTGCATATGACCTCAACTAATGTGCACTGCTCGCTTCAACCATATAGGAGTGAGAAGAAAAGGAAAGGTTCCGGAGCTCACAGCGGATATTACAAGATGGCAGAAACAGTAAGATATGATTTCATGAATTTTTAATGGTCCTATGTAGGAAAGTGTCCACCATCTTTCTCATTTTCAAGATGCACTAGGGATTAAGGACTATAGGATTTGTAGTGCGCATAGAGCAGTGCATATGACCGCAACAAATGTGCATTGCTCGCTTCAACCAAATAGGAGTGCGAAGAAAAGGAAAGGTTCAGAAGCTCACAGCGGATATTACAAGATGGCAGGAACAGTAAGATATGATTTCATGAAAAATAGATTGCAGGCCATTAAGTAGTGGATGTGTATAGATTTTTTTCAATAAGGATTTTGTTAGTGTCTCTTTAATAAAGGGATTATTTAGGGACAGAATGATTTGGGTCCTAAAAGAGGACAGTGTGCATCTACTAATTGCCATGATATCCTTTCTCTTTACCCCATAAATATGAGATAATTGGTATATCACATTGTACATTTCTGTGAAATTTCTACATTGCTCCTTTTGTTCTCTTGCTTCTGGTTTTATCTGTGTGCTGTGTTTGATATTTCTGTTTGATGCTGCTGACACGGAGGTTGTATAACTCTGCTGCGTGTGATTGCAGTGTTCAGCAGTAAAGTCGCTGTTATGCAAATTTGCTCCAAACATTTGTACAGAAATGTCAGTTTTAAGCAATAATCTGGCAAATCATTTCTGTTTTCTCAGACTTTAATGTGAAGGCTGTGTGTTTAGAAGTAATTACTGCCAAGAGGAATGAGATGGGGCGCATCTGTGAATAGGTAGGGTAGGGTGAACAAAAGGCTGTATGCTTGTTGACTGAAGTGAACAAGTAATGAGTGAGCGTTTACACAAGTGCAGGGTGCCTACACCACCAGTGATCAGTGGTATGTATAGATGGCATCAAGTGTGGCCCCTGACAAGTTTAGAAGGTTGCCCAATAACTTAGTCATTTAAATTTGTGGGTTACATATGAAACAGAGACCAGTCATTAGTAGGGTGCCACATGGCTCTATACTAAGTCTTGTTCTATCTATAAGTAGTTACATTTCTATGTATGTGAAGGTTCACATTTATTGAAGTGTAGCGCCACCTCCAAAGGAGTCGCTGGGTATGTTAGGTCCTCTGTTCTTACCTTGACCTTGGAGAGTGCCTCAGCACCACTGGCACCTTGCCTTTACACATTAGAAGAGGTAAATTACTCATTTTTGTTACCCTGAAATGAGACTCGAGACCTCGTAGCAAAGAACAGAGTATATTGGTAAGTAATTATCTGGTATAACGGGGAAAACTTTAACAGCATACACAATACATGGAGGGTTTCATGAGATATTTATGGTACTGCAGTAAACTAAAATCTGACCAGCATAAACTGTAGCTGTCCTCACTAAATGAGCAACAAAAGGCAACCAAGATAGGTACCAGGAACAGGTAGAGGCTAGGCTGCTAATGGGTTCTTGCAATGAGGGAGATAAGCCTAGCCCTTTTGTAAGAAGATTGCAATGTAATAATATCTGTCCTCAGTAGTAAGTGAACTGTGTATAGTCCTTAAATTTAGTATTCTGCCGGCTACATTGGGGACCTTGAAGACGTTGGTGTGTTTAATGAAAACTGTGATGTGGAGTATTTCTGCACTCAGTGAAATAGTTTTAGGAAACAATGGGTTGCTTGGAAACATTGAGGTGGGAGAAGCCAACAAAGGGGTTAATATTCTGTGTTATAGGCTCTAGCCAGGGGCGGACTGACCATTTGGAAACTCGGGCACTGCCCAAGGGTCCGGGGTCAGTAGGGGGCCCCATGAGATGCCCCTGGTACCTTTTTCATAGGCTTTTTTGAGTTTGGGCAAGGACACAGGGGCCCCATGATCCTCTACTGCCCGGGGGCCCCATGAGTTGTCAGTCCGCCCCTGGCTCTAGCCAAACAAGACTAGAGGTGCTCACTACTGGACAATTACAAAGTAACAGTAAAGGCAAAGGATGATAAGGGGGTAAGCACAAAATCAACAAAGAAGTCACTTATGGGCCAATGACCTGCTCACCAGCTCCACTGAATCTGTAGTAGCAGGATTTCTTCCAATTGGGGGGGGGGGCTTTAAGATGGTGATAATGTATGTGCTATGCAGCGCTTCCTTGTTTTGCAAAATACAATTTCCAATTATAATACACAAAAAATAAACACAAAAATAAATGTGATGAACGAAAAGATTAGTCCATAAATACTCCACCAGTGTTTATAGTCCCCAAAATGTTTTGGTGTATAAACAGGTATGTCTTCCTCCACTTTATGCTCAATAATCACAGAATCCACACTGTCATACAAGTGGGTCCCACCACCTCACCTCTAATCATGGGCCGATAACTTTGGTTATTAAGTCTAGATAATTGTTTCCCCTCTATGAATAAACTACGGGAGTTTCTCAGATATGGATCTTTTCCCCTTTAATACTCCACCTGCTTGGCTCTCTCTCTGATGGGTTCTTCCCTTCTACATACAACAGTTGTATTTCTAGGATATTATTATACACAGCATCACATATATACATAGTCTGTTGTGACAGTGTTTGTGATGTGTCCCCTGTAGTCCTTGCATATCAAATGATGGCCTCAGTGACGGGGGAATCACGCCTTCTAAACACAGTGCAGCATCTTCTTTTGACTCTTTGTGGTGGCTATGTAAGTCATGTATCCTATGTGGTTAGTTCTCCATTACTTAATTATAAACATATGCCCTAATAATTGATTGATTCGTTATTTGACTCATTTCGTTTAGTTTGATTAGTTACATTTGTTTAATTCATTTTTCGGAATTTGTTTCATTTATTCGAAATCGACCGAATTTGAAATTTCGAACAGATTCGAAAATAACTTTAGATGTTTCGAAAAAAATTCCAATGGATTCGATAATAATTCTAACAAATTTGATAATAATTCTAATGGATTCGATAATAATTCTAAAGTTACAATCCATATTGGAAATTTCTATTTCAGCAAAATTTTCACAGTGCCTTTGTTGATCACTATTCACGTCACCATAGTGACAAAAATGTTTTGTAAAGTATTTTAGTCTTTTCTAATCTATTCTATTCGTTTCTATTATTTTATATTCTATTTTAATTTATTCTGTTCAAATTCAAATTCATTCTGTTCAAAATTCAAATTTCGGAACGGTAGTTATATTTTTTCTATTTTATTCTATTGTTTTTCTATACTATTCTATTCTATTCTACTCTTTGATTCTCTATTCTAATCTTTTCTATTCTATTCTTTGATTTTCTATTCTAATATTTTCTATTCCTTTATTTTTTGTTCTATTTTGCTCTTTTTTCCCCTATTATTTTCTATTCTATTCTTTGATTTTCTATTCTAATCTTTTCTATTCTATTCTAATTGATTCTATTATTTTCTATTCTATTCTTTGATATTCTATTCTAATCTTTTCTATTCTATTCTAATTGATTCTATTATTTTCTATTCTATTCTTTGTTTTTCTATTCTAATCTTTTCTATTGTTTTCTATTCTATTCTTTGATTTTCTATTCTGTTCTTTTCTATTCGATTCTAATGTTTTCTATTATTTTCTATTTCTTTATTTTCTGTTCTATTTTGTTCTGTTTAACGCTACTTTTTTCTACTATATTCTGTTCTGTTCTTTTATTTTCTATACTGTTCTTTTATCTTCTAATCTTTTCTATTCTATTTTATTCTATTCGTTTATTTTCTATTCTATTCTTTTCTATTCTATTCTAATTGATTCTATTTTTTTTCCTATACTATTCTTTGATTTTCTATTCTAATCTTTTCTATTATTTTCTATTCTATTCTTTGATTTTTTATTCTAATCTTTTCTATTCTTTTCTGTTCTATTCTTTGATTTTCTATTCTAATCTTTACTATTCTGTTCTAATGGATTCTATTATTTTCTATTTCTTTATTTTATATTCTATTCTGTTCTGTTTAACGCTACTATTTTCTACTATACTCTGTTCTATTCTTTTATTTTCTATTCTGTTCTTTTATCTTCTAATCTTTTCTAGTCTCTTCTTTTATTTTCTATTCTATTCTATTCTTTTCTATTTCTTTATTTTCTGTTCTACTCTATTCTTTGATATTCTATTCTAATCTTTTCTATTCTATTCTAATTGATTCTATTATTTTCTATTCTATTCTTTGATTTTCTATTCTAATCTTTTCTATTGTTTTCTTTTCTAGTCTTTGATTTTCTATTCTATTCTAATGGATTCTATTATTTTCTATTCTATTTTGTTCTGTTTTACGCTACTATTTTCTACTATATTCTGTTCTATTCTTTTACTTTCTATTCTGTTCTTTTATCTTCTATTTTTTTCACTTCTATTCTATTCTCTTCTTTTATTTTCTATTCTATTATTTTCTATGTCTTTATTTTCTGTTCTACTCTATTATATTCTTGTTTTCAAATTCGAATTGGGTTTCGCATTTGAATTTGTTTTCGAATTCAAATCGATTCGAATTTGGGCCGAATTTCATTTTGTTATTTCAGATTTGTTTAAATTCGTTACTATTGTAACTCGGAATCTGGATACATCCAAGTCCGATAATGGAAAAGTCATCCGAATTTGGATTCGTAATGAAATGAACTCCACATGTCTAGAAGGCAGCCCATGGTTTTTCTATGGGGATGCAATAGCTGTGCAACACAACCTCCCATCCTAATGTGACAGACAAGCAGGCGCAGACAAGCAGGGGCAGTTGAGTAACCCCAATTACAGATAGTATGCTTTCCAAATTTCCAAATGCTTTTTTTTTCAAAGAGTTTACATCACAGCAGAAATGTGCAATGTTTTGAGGCCACACAAGACCCTTTCACCTGGCATGTGAGTGTACATTGTCACATGCTTGACGAAGGGGTCCTGCTTGGCCTTGAAGCATAGCACTTCTTTATCTGTGATGTTACCAGTTTCCAGCTGGTTGTTATTGCAACACCGTTTATTTCTCAGCTGAGCATGTACTATGGGAATATCAATAGTAATTTTCTGCATAAAAAAGGACCCCATTCATGCTGTCTGAGTCACAGTGACTGTGTGAATGAGCCCTCACAAGGACGGTCATTGGTGAGAATTTAGAAATTGTGTTTCTAGGAAATCTCAGCCAAAGTGATTACGAGATTACAGTTAGTATGCAACTGTCAGGCCTGAGTGGCCTGAGATCCTCCCTACTTGCTAACACATACTGATATGAATCTGTGCAAAAAGCTCTTCCAGGGGTGGACTGACAACTCATGGGGCCCCTGGGCAATAGGGGATCATGGGGCCCCTGTGTCCTTGCCCAAACTCAAAAAAGCCTATGAAAAAGGTACCAGGGGCATCTCATGGGGCCCCCTGGCGATGCCCGAGTTTCTAAATTGTCAGTCCACCCCTGAGCTCTTCTGATCTAAGGACTTTTTGTTACAAATTAACTATACTGAGACATAATTATGCAACACAAGCAAGCTGGAGAGCTCCTAACAATTCTAAAATTGATCCAAGTTAAAAGGCTGACACTACATTATCTCGCTTTTGCAAAGACAGGGAAACTGCAAAACTCATACTAAGCAAAGCACGTATAAACAAAAAAGAAGAGAAAAGCATCACTACCTAAGCCGATGTTTGTTGTAAAGACTACTGAAGTCATTTTTTTTCTACTTGACTTTGAAATACCAGTTTGGAATATAAGGAAAGACTGACTCGAATCATCACAGTTATTATCTATTTAAATAAATATGATCCTATTTCAGTTATTCAAAAGCGTTCAGTTTGAGTTGTCACTGAAAATACTGTATATGTTATATTACAACTCCACAGTGACTGCAGCTACAGAGGTCAGTGAGGACTTGTTTTAATGGTTATTTGCTGATTGTTAAGAATTTGTAAATATTAGAATGACCAGAGCCTGGCCAGAGTTCTACTTCTGCTTTAAAGTAACCTTATCACAAACCTGGGTAATTCGGAAAGGGCAAATGATGAAAATACGTAAACAAATGTTACTTACAGTGGAAATTTCTTATCAATGTAGAGCTAACTTCAAAGGATCTGCTAGATTGTTTGGGTCATCCTGCCCTACACCAATGATGACTGCTCTTACCCGGATCCTAGTGACACTGATATCCTTTGAACATTTTATAATGGGCTTCAATAATGGAGTACACTGCTGGAAAATAAATGGTTTTATGCAAGCAAATAAAATCTGTGTCAAACAGTTTACAATTTGACAACACAATTGAAATAAAGATGGTGTATCTATAAGCCGGAGGTCCTGCTTACTGCATTGGCCTGGCCAGTGAGACAATATCTATAATCCAGTCTTTCTGGCGTTGGGGCCCTGATACTTACGGTAAAGTACTTAAATTTATTAATACAAACACAGACAACCAAGAGCCCTCTTACCAATGAAAAAGTTGCTCATTGGTCTCAGACAGTCCCTCATAAGCCAGATTGAAGGTCCACCTTTCAAGCCAAGGGTGGATGAATATCTGTAGCCTTGTCCCAGTAGTTCTGGATCCCTGATGCAGCAGTCTATTGGCAAAGCAAATTCCCCAAAAGTAGTGCTGCGCTGCCCCCTAATTAACCAGAAAACAAAAAACAAAATAAACACCCTCCTGAGTGTCAAACCCAATGAGCAAGTGAATAAATAAAAATGTGAAAAACAATAAAGTCAATAATTGTAAATAACACATAAATGTAATGCAATCACAGTATCAATAAGCACCTGACCAAGCTAAAGTAAATGGCCAGCTGAGAAAAAGAATAAAGTGTAAGATCCAATGACAACAATGATAAATAGTTATAAAATAAATATAAAATAAACACTTGACTGAGCAATCAGCACCCCAAGAATGAATAAATGATAAATAAAGTGAATGCCCAACTTGGCTATATAATCCACAAAATGTGCTTGATTGATCAAAATGAGGAACACGCAAAAAAAGAAATGAAAAGGGAAGAATAAATAGCACTAATAAAGTGCAAAATTCAGTCCAAAAGTGATAAAACAGTCTCTTTCTTCCAGCATTTAAAGTAGTGCACCAGTGAATTCAAAAGATGTGCAAGTCAGTCATGTTCCTCCACCTTCAGGCATGCACACTCACCTTACGGGCTGACCCATAAAGAATATAGGTCAACATGCGCTCCGTATTATTCCTCATTCTGATATATCAAGCACATTTTGTGGATTATATAACCCAGTTGGGAATTCACTTGATTTATAACTTATTCATTTTTGGGGGGGGGGACTGATTGTTCAGCCGGGTGTTTATTTTATATTGGTTTTATAACTATTTATAATTGTTCTGGTTGGGTCTTACACTTTACTCTTTTTCTCAGCTGGGCGTTCACTTTAGCTTGGCCAGGTTTTTATTGATGCTGTCATTGCTTTATATGTATGCATTAGTGGCTCAGCCAGGTCTTTATTTATGAATTATTGACTTTATTGGTTTTCACATTCTTATTTATTAATTTGCTCATCGGGTTGGATACTCAGGAGGGTGTTTATTTTTTGTTTGTTCTCTGGTCCATTAAAGGCAGCGCAGCACTACTTTTGAGGAATTTGTTTATTGAGGTGGAAATATATTTATAAATATTGTAACCTTACTCTTGGTAAGCAGCAAACTCTCTTGCAACAGCAGTATTAGTATGTGGTCAGGTGATGCAAGAGCTCAGCATCGGAACAGTCTCTCGTTGGGCAGCAGCAACGGTTGCTCTCTCAGCAGCAGCAGACAGTCTCTCTGGACACAGCAGCACTGGCACACTCTGCAGTGCTAGGACAAGAGTAGCTAACATGGCCTTGGGGATCTTTAGCACGCTCACCCCAGAAAGAGCACTGCAGCTACACGCTCTGTAAAGTCCTCTGTAGCTAAGTCTCTCAGCAACATGTGCTCCAGCAGCTTTCTCAGCCCAGTATCAGCCTGAACAGTATCTCACAAGTGATCTCTGCAGCTCCCACCAGCAGTCATGTCAGCCCACAGCCCAAATTGCAGCACCGTCCCTTGCATCCCACTCCGACACTGAGGCACCAAGGCTAGAACTGGCTTCTGGCGTATAGACAACAGACACCTGATCCCTTGACTCCTAGCCAATGGCACTCACCCAGGCATCCTGCTGTGCACTGCCATTCTCTCTGGGCCCACCCGCTCTTCACAGAGGTCCTGGCAGACTGATCCCTGTTGGGTGGTGGGTGGGGCACAGGGGCGGACTGACAATTCATGGGGTCCCCAGGCAATAGGGGATCATGGGGCCCCTGTGTCCTTGCCCAAACTCAAAAAACTTATGAAAAAGGTACCAGGGGCATCTCATGGGGCCCCCTACTGACCCCGGGCCCTCAGGTAGTGCCCGAGTTTCCAAATGGTCAGTCCACCCCTGGTGGGGCATAATTCCACCAAAACTTATTGCCATTCAGGGTCTTTCTTGCCCCTGTTGCTAGGAGTAGGCATAGTCCCTTGGCTGCGGTGTCAGACAACGTAGATACTTAGTCCAGCCTCCTTCTCCATGCCTGTCCTTCACCAGGTCTCTTCTGTAGAGGTGGAGTGTGCTGCCAGGCAGCTTAAAGCCCACAGCTTGCACCACAGCAGTAAGTTCAGTGGATATTAATGTGTGAATATTTGAAAATCTATAGTCTATAGCAGGGGCGGACTGACCATTTGGAAACTTGGGCACTGCCTGAGGGCCCGGGTCAGTAGGGGGCCCCATGAGATGCCCCTGGTACCTTTTTCATAGGCTTTTTTTAGTTTGGACAAGGACACAGGGGCCCCATGATCCCCTATTGCCTGGGGGCCCCATGAGTTGTCAGTCCGCCCCTGGTCTATAGCCTGGCCACAATTCTACTTTAGTGACAAACTGAGCCCTGTGCCATACACCAAAGAAAAGCCAAATCCCAACAATATACTGTACATGATATAAAAATATTCACACCCCACCTGCACACCCTTTACAAAAATACTGAATTAATGCAGGCTGTTCATGTCTCGCATGCTGATGCCAGTGACATCTTGGAACCCTTTCCCTACTTTATGTATTGGCTAAATGTACCCACCCACTGTTCATCCCATGTATCTGTAATACAAAGATGTGAGCATTCCTGCTCCGTGTATGCAGAACAGCTGCTGATCGTGGTGAAGTAAGCGTGACATCACCCTGCGGAGAAAACAGCGAATTCCAGGCATCTCTGAGATGCTGGGGCCAGATCCCATGCTGCCCATGCACATTTTGAACAGATGTCTTACGAACTTGAAAGGCCCACATAAAATCAGTTACTGATATCAGTGCATAGAATGTTGCTTATTATACATACTTTTTATGTATTATGCTTATGCTGAAACTTATGTCATGTCTTCATTTTATATTGGCTGTTCTTACTCATATTTATTTTTATATATATAGTAGACCTGAACTCAGAAAATGAAGTTTTGCCATATTGAAGGTGACATTTAGAAATGCAATTCAATTTACCTTTTGCCTTGCATTCCACCTGAAAAATAGGAGTGTACGTCCTGGTTTGTGACTGTTTCTAGGCACTCTTGTACCTGCAGCCTTAAAGATGCAGCGTGAGATCTTAGGCACTGCTTCCCCTGTTTCCTAGTCTTAGATGATTTGGAGTGAGATTTGGTGATGTCATTATTGTGTTGCTCACTGTTCTCCTTGCTGGAGGCTCTGACACAAGGAAGCAAAGTCCTGTCTCTATCAAGGTGGCTGCTTCCAAACAGGGACACATAGAAACAAAGAAACATAGAAAAGTGACGGCAGAAAAAGACCGAGTGGTCCATCGAGTGGTTTTTTTTGTGGGGGGGGGGGTTGTTTTTTTTGTTTTGTTTTTTGTTAACTTTTTTATCTGAGTATAGATCTATGCTTGTCCCAAGCATGTTTGAAGCTATTTACTGTTGACTGGTTCACTACCTTTGCTGGAAGTTTATTCCAAGCTACAACTACTCTTTCAATAAATAGTACTTTATGAGATTAGTTTTGAACTTTCCTCCTGTTAGTTTGAGGTCATGTCCCCGTGTTCTTGTTTTTGGTTTCATGTAGAAAAAAACTGCCCTCCTGAACCTTATTCATCCCCTTGATGTATTTAAAGGTTTCAGCCATATCTCCCCTTTCTCTTCTTTCCTCTAGACTGTACATGTTAAGTTCCTGAAGTTGCTCTTGATATATTTTATCCCCCAGACCTTTCACCATTTTCGTTCCCTGTCTCTGGACTCGTTCTAGTAAGTTCTAGTTTTTGTAAGTGAGGTCTCCAGGACTGGACACAGTATTCTAAATGAGGGCTAACTAAAGGTCTATATAGAGGAATAGGACTTCCTTCCTCTGCTGGTGACCCCTCTAGTAATGCATCCTAGAATTCTATTCACTCTCCCCACTGCATGGCCACACTGTTTGCTCATTTTGCAATCATCTGAAATAAGTACCCCCAAGTCTTTTTCCTCTTAAGTGCTGGCCAACACTGTATCCCCAATGCTGTACTCTCTCAAGGGATTCATTTTCCCTAGGTGCATTATTTTACATTTAGAAACATTGAACTGCAATTTACACTATTTTTGTGCACAACACAGCATTGTAAGTCAGATCAACTGCGGAGAGTCCACAGGCAATACTTTTGACTAGTGCTCAATCCTCTGCCTATCTTTTCTTGGACACAGCTTCCTGAAATCAGTTTCCCTTCAATGGTTCCTTTTTTATTATGATTTGTCCTTGATAAAAGGGGCCCAGTATTTACCGTGACGTTATATTGTGTGTTGGTGATAAATATTGTAAGCAGTGTTATACCATCCACCCTATTGAAAAATAAATTAACTTGAGAGTGCACGGTGTGTGATTGGATCATGCAGCAATTAGTGAAACCTGTTTCTGGACCCTTAGTTAAAAAAAAAATAAATCAGCACAAGAGACATTTCTTACCCTCGGTGTGACATTTCCCTTGTGCTGATGTCTTCCGACTTAGGTGAAATCTTCCTCCTCTAGTCCCCCACCTCTGCCACTGTAGGGTCCACCACCTTCATTTATTGATGGTGTTTCATTCAGAGAAGCTGTAGTATGGCTTCTATGAGTGGAAGAGCTGGGCAGAAAGGGTGAATATAGTTGGGACTCCTGATGAGTGTCTGTCACAGCACCTATTGAGGAGACAGTAGCACAAGAGACACAGCATATGGATGGTAAGTAATGTCCCTTGTGCTTTTTAATTTTTAAGTTTTTTTAACTAAACATTGGCTATAATATAGGAGGTCAGTGGATGGTCAAGCTCACATGATTTCACCCATATTTGCCATAATGGGTTTAGGTGGAGTGAACCTTTAATTTATAACATCAAACAAAATAATGCAATGTTAAGTTATCCACTGACAGATTATATAAAACATTTTGGCACTTGGCAATTATATACCGTTCCGCTTTGCTGCACAATATTAGAGCTGTACACAACACATTTGAAATAATTATTTACATATAAACACTTTTTAAAAGACGGGTGCAAATAGAAAGCAATAAATCGCATTGAATGAGAATGAGATGTTAACATATGGCAGTCTAAAATATTCAAAGTACAGATTCCAACTTCATTTACATTACAAATTTCCTTCCTGGCCTTAAAAATCTGCAGCTCCATCCTCCTGAGGTTTGGATGCACTTAAAGCAAGTTATCCAATTCCTCATCGCTAATTCATTCTTAAGCTCCTGCTCGAGAGGAAATCTGGCTTGAGACTGCAGGCCTGATTTACAAAGGTTGTAAGTGGCAAACGTATTCACTGGGCTGGTAATCTCAGGCCAAGCAGCAAGGGTATCTTCGTCTGATCTACCATAGCCAGGTGCAGCTCGGGGCTGTGTTCATGCTAATTGCCAAAGCTGAGCATGCATCCCTGTTGCCGCAACAGTTTTCTTCTGAATGTACATGCCCAGGAAACACTCAGGAGCAGGTGAGCAGGGATTTCAGGACTGAATACATTTTGATGGTATTTTAAATGAGTCTGCAGTTTGGCTGCAAATGCCAATTTCTCCTTCAGAAAATACATAACTCTAGAATGCATACTGTGGTGTCAATACTTTGAATTACTAACCCAGAACAAGAAAAGAGACAGCCAGGCAGCTTGCATTTTCAGAAGAGGGTCATCAGTGGCACCCAAGAGTATATCATTCAGTAAGAAGCCCAAGTGAACTTTCAGTTTAAATCAGCTAAATATATTCCTGATCCACATTTATTTATTTTATTTATTACAGGTATTTATATAGCATCGTCAATTTATATAGCATCGTCAATTTACACAGTGCTTTACACATATATTGTACAGTCACATCACTCCCTGCCCTCAAGGAGCTTACAATCTAAGGTCCCTAACTCACATTCATATATACACATTCTAGGGCCAATTTACACAGGAGTCAATTAACCTATCTTTGGAGTGTGGGAGAAAACTGGAGTACCTGGAGGAAACCCACGCAGGCACAGGGAGAACATGCAAACTCTGTGCAGGTGGTGCCATTGTTGGGATTTGAACCAACAACTCTAGTTCTGATGGGGATATTGACGTAAGGGGGATTTTGATGGGGACCGTGATGTAAGGAGGAACTAGTATGGGGACACTGATGTAGGTGGGACTCTGATGGGAACACTAATGTAATAGGAGATTCTGATGGGAACACTGCTGTAAGGGAGGAATTTTGATAGGGATCCTGATATAAGAGGGGATTTTGATGGGGACACTGATTTTAGGGGGCTCTGATGGGTACACTGGTGTAGGGGGGATTTTGATGGGGACCCTGATGTAAGGGAGGATTCTGATGAGGACCGTGATATAAGGGGGCACTCTGATGAGGACACTGATGTAAGGGGGAACTCTGATGGGAACACTGATGTAAGAGGGTATCCTGATGGATACACTGATAAAGTAAGGGGGAACTCTGATGGGAACACTGGTGTAAGAGGTGATTCTGATGGGGACCGTGTTGTAAGGGGGAACTCTGGCAGGGACACTGATGTAAGAGGGGGCTCTGATGGGGACACCGGTGTAAGAGGTAGTTCTGATGGGAACACTGATGTAAGGGGGTCTCTGATGATGACACCGATGTAAAGGGGGCTCATATGAGCACACTAATGTAAGGGGGGATTTTGATGGAAGGGGCATTCTGATGGGGACACTGATGTAAGAGGGGATTCTGATGGAAACACTGATGTATGGGGGCCTCTGATTAGGGCACTGATGTAACTGGGGATTTTGAAAGAAACACTGAAGTAAGGGTAGCACTAATGGGGACACTAATGTCAGGGGTGATTTTTATGAGGTTCCTGATGTAAAGGGGGACTCTGATGGGAACACTGATGTAAGGGGGAATTTTGATGAAGATTCTGTTGTTGGGGGGGGGGGGGATTCAGATGGGGACACCAATGTAAGGAGGGACAAGTTTGAATTTCTTTTTTCTGTTTACTGAAGTTATTTCTCTTTTTTCTGAATTATATCATCCTGATTTAAAAAAGTAAACCATTCATTATTTTTAATTGTATCCATTTATTTATAAAATTGAATATTAGGAATATTTGTGAAATGTAAAGGGTGTCCCTCATACTGAAAAGTTTTTGAGACCCCTGCTCTTTACCATTTAGCAAATGGTTTACAAATGTAGGTACTGGGATTATCTCCAGGCTCAGCAGCAGCAATACCAAAACAATCAAAAAAGTTCCCTGTATTCATTAGGCCCATTCCTTTTACTAAAGAAATCCAAGTAGTCTAGAGGAGAGAAAAGAAATATATATATATATATTAAATACAAATAGTTTGGCCAAGATGCATGATGTTGCTGAGTTTGGCAAGTTGTGAAAATAATTCAGTACTGCCAAAATAATTTGATTTCTCCTGTACAATAAAGCATGTTAATGTGTAGAAGACATGTCCTTTACAGACACACCTGGCTATTGCTTTTCCATGTAGTCTGTGGTCAAACTGGCCTAATGCAACACCTAACATTTAGAATTTTCACCTTCAAATGTTTATTTTTTTATGATGGGGTTTTGGCTGCAATACTGTGTTCTCCCGTGTTTGAGTCACAGTTATGACATGTCTGTGAAACTGGATGGAAAGTTGTGTAGTATCATATTACTTTTAATGGCTGTCATACAAGTTGTAAAACTCATCTGCCATATAACACATTGGATTGTTTCCTGGTCTATAAGGAACAGTCTATAAAAAAACACCTGGATCTTTGTGATGATTCCACGTTATCCAGGGAGGCAACAACAATTTGTATTCACATTCTGCATGATTGAACACAAGTACATAATAGTAGTAATAGTAATACCAAATAGATGTCTCTTTTCTTAATTTGGATCAATGTTGCCCATACACTGTAACATTAAATAGTTAATTAATCATAAATTCAAATGATCTTTTACTTGCCAACGGTCATTTAACATAACAAAAAAAGGACCAATCTGGTTTAAATGTGTTAATCTTTTCCTTAAAACTGATTGTTATTTTATGCTGAAATGGAATTGCATCAACCATTGTTCTAAAAATTGTACTGTTCCAAAAGCAACAAAACGTAATCCTATACTGTATGAGTTAAAGATTAGAGCTACAGCTGGTTTATCAAAAGTAAATGTGGTAGAATCCTCAACACCCCTGCCAGCTATCCAATTCTAAATAGAAACCACTTTCCACCCTAGAAAGTTGCAAACATCAAAAAATATTTTTTCTAAAAAGAATCCACCCACCACTAGTGACACATACCCTATTCACACAATAATATAATCAACAATAATTAGTGCCTATCCAAATAATCAGTGTATTACCACATATATACTCTATTAATAAGTGTCCAATGTCTTATATTCCAAAAATTAAAAGAAAAAAGAAAAAGAAAATGTCCCACTCGAAATCACTCTTTTGTATTGTTTGAAGATCCTCACAGGCCAGCTTCCACACAGACCCTCAAAAAAATCAAAAACTCCACATAGTGCATTACCATTAAAATATATACTCCACACGTGTTTTATATAAGTGCAAAAACGTGAGAAAAAGCAACGACAGCAACTTGTGCCACAACAGTGATGTGTTACACTCAGTGTATTCACTACAATGGTGTATCACTTCTCATGCTTATAGATTATATACCCTTACCAGAGAACAAAATCTCAAAAACGTTGTAAGGTGCAATCTAGGGAAGTCCTCAACACTATTCAGCCTCCTTGTCTCCACTCTCCAATCTCATCCCCTCCTGGTATCACCAGCCAGTTCCCTGGTCACTCAGATCCACGCAGGATGTATGAGACAGTAATAGTGTAAATCCAAAAAATACCGTAAACTACACTTTAATATATCTGCTTACATGAATGTAATAACAATCGCGCATTCCAAGAAAAACCCCACTGCCTGGGGATTGCCACACAGCTCCTGGGTGGATATCACCACGATTCCCCACTCCAAGATGGCCACCGTATCACATCCAGCTCCTGCTCCGTACGTCCAACGTCACAATCTGGCGCGTTTCGTCACATCCGGGACTTGATCTTAAGGGATCCAATGTGTTCTCCATATCAAGCAAACAAGCTATACAAAAAGTTGGCAACCACCCTAATTTATAACTAGCCTTTGCAGCATGATTCACATCGAAGGGCAATGCAAAGTTCTCTAAGCTGGGAAGAAGGCAGTTTTTGTTTCTATTTTTACTTCAAACCCAGAATTCCAGCTGTTATACAGTATGAAATAGGATGTTCCCAACTACTATGGATGAGGTTACTCCTTCCTGCACAGCTGGAATTTGAAAATATTTATTAAAAATGTATTTCCATGTCCTATATAAATGTTTTTTTAGACCCAGTTCAAATATTTGAAGAGCATAACTCAGGTTCAGGTTTGCATTTAGCAGTAATTTCACAAGTAGTAAGCAATGATGTCAGGAAGTGCATTTTTTTTTAGCAATTGTGATGCAATTTTCTAATAATTGATATTGTAGCAGGTTGTATTTAATTAGTTCTGCCAGTAGATGGCATGCTGTGAACCTGAGGAATTACATTTGTTAGGTATAGCTTTTCTTATTGCTACATTTTATTATGTTGTTTTTGTTTATTTTTTTGGGCTGAAATAGATCATAATGCAAGTGTTGTCTTAATTATTTAGGTTGTATAAATGTTTTTGATACGTTTACACATAGTATACATATATATATATATATATACTCCGCACTCACACTAGTGCTAGTACCGGGTTGGACCCCCTTTTGCCTTCAGAATTGCCTTAATTCCTTGTGGCATAGATTCAACAAGGTGTTGGAAACATTCCTCAGAGATTCTGGTCCATATAGACATGAGTTACTGTTATCTTTCCATCATTTTGAACCAGTCTGCCCATTCTCCTCTAACCTCAACAAGGCATTTTCATCCATACAGCTATGACTCATTGGATATTTTCTCTTTTTCGGACTATTCTATGCAAATCCTTGAGATGGTTGTGTGTGAAAATCCCAGGAGATCAGCAGCTTTTGAAATTTGCAGACCAGCCTGTCTGGCACCAACAACCATGCAACACTAACCACTTCAAGTCCAGACACTTTTACCCCCTTCCGGTCCAGGCCAATTTTCAGCTTTCAGTGCTATCACACTTTGAATGACAATTGCACGGTCATGCAACTCTGTACCCATATGAGTTTTTTAGCATTTTTTTGAGACCGATAAAACTTTATTTTGGTGGTATTTATTCACCACTGGGATTTTTTTTTTTTTTGATATATAAATGAAAAAGTCCAAAAATGTTGAATAAAAAGTGTTTTTCTTATTACATTTCCAAATAAATAATCTTTCTTCATAAATCTTGGCCAAAATTTATTTGGTTATCTTTTTAGTAGAAAAAAAATAACCCAAATTAGTTTATAACCAAAAATTATAATTTTTCAAAACATTTTTTAATTTTTTTTTTAATATTATAGTTTGTTTGGTTTTTTTAACATACTGTCACCCTAGCAGTATAGTGTCTCCATGGTGACACTGTACTACTTGTGGGGGGTGATGAAGATTTTTTTTTACACTGATTGCTTTTACACCCATAAAGGCTATAAAAGTAATTATTTCTCCTTCTCTCTGGCTGCATTCTTGCAGCCATTGAGAAATACTGTGAGAGCTGTGATTGGTCACAGCTTGTCACATGGTACAAGGGTAGTGAATAGCCTTGTACCATGTGACCTCTGTGATCATTCACAGATTTCACAAGTAGTAAGCAATGATGTCAGGAAGTGACATCTTGCTTACTACTATTCATGTGATTACTGATTGGCCAATCAGTGATCACATGATCGGGACCTCACACAGAGGTCCCGTACAGCGATTGGTGTTCACAGCAGGCACCCAGGGAGTGTGCACAGCTTGAAAATGCGGGCGCCGTTTATGAATGGAAACCCGCTCCTGCAATGCTCCCGTCGGGCCATTTATATACATGGGCCAGACGGGAAGTGGTCAAAAGTCACTTAAATCCCCTTTCTTCCACATTCTTATGCTCAATTTGAACTTCAGCAGGTCATCTTCACCACATCTAGATGCCTAAATGAGTTGCTGCCATGTGATTGGCTGATTAGCAATTTGTGTTACTAAGCAATTGAACAGGTGTACCTAACAAAGTGGCCGGTGAGTGTGTGTGTGTGTGTGTATATATATATATATATATATTAATTTCCTTATAGTGGTACAAAGTAACATCAAGAACTGTTATAACATAATATTTATATATTATAATAGCAGAATTTTATTGGAATGCATTTAAATAATGAAGGGATCACTATTCATGTGCGATTATTCAATGTGTCTATAGTTGTGCTGTTATTCTTTGAGAAAAGACTGTACCTAACACAAAATGCGTCAGTTTAAAACTTGTTCATGCTGGCTGTTTTAATAAAAGAAGATTATTATTTTGCATCTTGGCGTTCTGTGTTCCTTTTGCTCGTGTAAATGATTGTTTTGGTGGAAATGCCAGCGCCCGAGATGTCACTATGGAATGAGTGTAATCATTTGAAGAATTAGGGTTTAAGGAGGCACTTCCCCTGGCTACAATCCCCCCCCCCCCAAAAAAAAGATAGCAACTAGAAATACATACTGTATTTTCCTTTTGATCTGTTTATTGAAAGCATCTGTTTATAAAGTGCAGAATGTGATCCTGCCAGACATTCAGTGCTGTCCTGTGTCCTGCAGTATTATCAATCCTGCCCTGATTACCTCTGTTAACTACTGAACACCTCCCTACCGTGTAATAGAAAAGAGGAGGGGGTTGTAATTATTATTATTATTTAAACAATTGAAAAATGCTTACTATAGAAATGTAATCAGGCAAATAAAATGGTAAATGACAAATCCAAAATACTTTCAAAACTGTGTATTCACTGGAAGTACACCAAAGTTCCCCCTTCATACAAGATTTTGTATTTTCGCGAACACAAGCTTGTATGCTTCAGTATTCTTGGCTCAGCGTCTTTGCCAGATTACAGTCCAAAGAAATGTAATTGAAACATGTGCCTAGGAACACCATTCTGCCACAAAGTTAAAAATGTCATGTGATGGAGGTGAGAGAAAACCATACTGACATGTTTATCTGCAAACTGCTGAAATTTGGCTATTCTACATTCAAGTCAGGAGAGGGCGATTTTTTTTCTTTTAACATTGTGGCAGTAGCTCTGTCTAAGGAGCATTACTGTGTTAATTACATATTCCAGGCAAGCCACCAAAGAATAGCGTTGAAAACAAGGCAACGGTTGCAGCATTGTTTGACAATTCCAGTGGAGCCACCGCGGAAATTACTTTGCAGCCATAGACATTAGTTTGTCCTTTGATTGTTTTCTTCCCAAAAGCTGAAACTAAAGAGTTTGAGAAAGTTAGTGACAGAAGAAATGTAAGAACAATCACACAGTATAGTCCTCATTCTTGAAGGAAATATACTGTACAGTATATCTTTGTTACAGTGGAAAGACTAACTTTTTTTTTATTAAAGCAGAACTGTAAATCATGGTGGTGAAAAGGCTAACGTCAATGGTTATGGTCAGATCTTATTGGGGCATACTGTGTATGGGGGTAATGTATATTCCTTCCTGTGTTTGTGCCATAACCTGAAAACATACAGAAAAGCTAAAAGGAATGTATCACAAATTTTGTATGTTTAATCAGCAAAATAATTGTATTAAAGACTTGCCAACAGGTAGCAAGCTGCAAACAACACTCCAAGCTATCTCTAACTCCTTCTATGGCTATTCTATAAAATAGGCCTAAGAAGCAGGGAGACCAGATTACACAGAGTGCTGAGACACTCTTAATTAATATCCAGTTAAATTTGGTGTATTTAGGAATGCATCCAACTCTTTTCTAAAACAATCTACTGAGCTGGCCAGAACTAGTTCTAGACAGAGTCTATTACACATATGAAATTTATCGATAATCTGCCCAGGGGTTGCTAGATGGCCTTTATGTCTTTCAACCATGCATGGAGATATAGGGACCTTGAGGGAGGATTGAATGGGTTCTTGGGAGGAAAGACAAAATAGTGGCAAGATCCCTTCGGGGAAATCACTGGAAAGTAAACCCTCCTGGGATGGGTTGGAATGGAATAGCAGTAGAATGGAATAGCAACTTTGGTCACCTGTACCTTTGGAGAACCTTTGTGAGTTATGAAGATTTGTGCGTACCACCACCTTTTCCCTCATGCATTGCCAACAATATGATTGTGAATGCTTCTGAAAATGTTTTGAGTGTTTTGTGCTGTAAACAGTTGTTTGGATTTACTTATCATACCCTTTGATTTATGAAAGATAGCTTTTGCATGTTGTTGCTTAGCTCAGTAAATGCCTTGAAAAAAATGGGAAACAGGTATCTCTTTTCCTGTACTTTTCCTGTACTACTCATGCAAAATGGCCTATACCTGAGAAAGCACAGATAAATAAAACTAATTCTGATCGGTGATGAGTGGTGGCCTAGTGGAGGAGGGTCCGCTTGCTAGTTGGTGGTATGAAAGTATCCCCTGAATGCACGCATCTAGCAACCTGGGCCCTCAACTAGAGCCATTCTCACCTAGAGTTCCTCCAGAGGTTATTTAGGGGTTCTTGAGCTGTGTCTGATTGACCTCCCATTTGGTGGTGCCTACATAGTTTCAATTCCAATGCCATTAGGCAGAGCTAGCAGCATAACACCAGCTCTCTGTAAGGATGGCATTCTGACTACCACAATAAGTAGAACCCCTTTATTGGACCCCAATAAAGGGGTATTTTGATCACAAAACTCCAATAAATTGGTTGAAACACGGGTTCCCCTACACCTGAAAAACATTTAAAGAGTTTCTCTAGGGCAAAAAAAGGTTAGGAAAGGGTGCTCGGAAAGTTTGTGTTTCGACTTGATGGACCGTTTATGATTGTTTCATACATTCTGGTGTATTAAATTACCCTAAAAGAACTTTTAGACACTTTCTTACTAAAGACCATCCGTTTTTTGACTTTCCTTCATTTTTTTCACCAGTACAGAATGGTAAGGATCCAATTGCCGTATTAAATTTAATTACAAAAAACAAAGATTTTTCTAAGCCATATATCATATTTTACATCAGATCAGTAATGCAGGGGGGAAGTGTATATATATATCCTAAGAGAGAATGAAATGGTAAAACTCTATATAAAGTACTATGCAATTTGTGGGAAAACTGATCCTTATATTGAACAGACTGGCTTGGGTTTCATTATCGATAAAATATGTTTTCTGGGAAGCTGAAATATTAAAAAATAATGTTTTCTTTTGGTTGAGCACATGGAACGATATTATTTTTGTTCGAGGTTTAGCGCTATAGGATAACATATTCTCCATTTTCTCACATACCACATTCAATTCATCTTGTCTACACCGCTAATTGCTCTATGATGGGTGGTGGTTTCCTAACCCACCACAGTGTTTTGTGGTCAGGGCAAGAGAGCAAGTCTGCACATTTTAGCCATAATACCAGATGTAAGCTGAAAAACTCACTAAACTTTCTTGAAGACAAAAAAAGTTTCCTGCTATAGAATTCATCGAGTTGCTTTATTAGTCTCAGTGAGAACAAAGAGAAATGCCTTCATCAATAGTTTGCAATCAGCTGTACTGTATTTAGATATCAGAATCAGTATAAAATAGTTTCTGATTCTTTATGTGTTTTACTGCATGTGCCCATTTTCATTGTTCTGTGTACTGCATAGATTCCAACTGACCTGGATTTTCTGGTACAGTCCCACATCTGTCCCAATTTTGTGTCCCAGGTTGCATCCAGTGATTACTGCATTAACCTTAACGTGAGCGGAGCGTGGCTGTGCAATAGATAGAGGCATAGTCGTTAGAACGACGCTCAGAGAGTCCCCACTTGCAGAACCTGCTTAAAGGGACCCTTGACTGTGACATGCGATAAGGCTTTTGGAGTACCTATCCTAGAGGAGATTGGATGGTGTATGACCCTGACCCTGTTCTGGCAGTAGATGACCAATACCTGATGAGACAGGAAAATCTCATATGCGCATGTTTGACGCACTTATGGTGAGTGCGCATTCTTTATATTATATCCACTGTGTGGCACACTGGACCCTCGTCCCCATGCACTCTATTAGGATCTACTGGATCCCCACGTGGGCAATTTTTCAGCTATTTGGGACATTTATCCACTTAATTTCACCACAGTGTGATTGACAATTTTGCACTACTTTGCATTTGATTATATTGCTACCATACACTCTATGTTTTATGTTTTTATTCCATTTTGTCTAATTTTTATACATATCTAGCGCTGCACCTTTATTTATTGATATTTACTGCATTAACCTTGTTTGAATTATTGAACTTGAGCAGTAACTAAAAAAAAAAAAGGTGTGGGCCGAAAGGATTGTGGACACAAGTGGGCAGTCAATGCAGAATTAGACAAGAAGGCCCAAAAGTGGGCATGCTCTGGACAGAAAAACACAGAACGAATGCGTGATCTAGATGGGGCCACACAGAAAGTGGGTATGATCTGGGTGGGGCCAAACAGAAAGAGGGGTGTTACGTGAGGGCCATGGGCAGGAGTTACAGTGTCAAATATTGCATTTATGGTACTACTTTACTGAATAAGGACCTAATCTGCTAATTTAAAGGCCTTATGGACCCAAAGGCTTTTGTACGTATATCTGCACCTTAAAGAGACAGCTGTGGGGTACAGACACCGGTAGCAATGAATGGCTGTAAGTTAGCTGGCTTTTGCACATCAATGATATACATTTGTCACATTGTTTACTCAAACACAGTATATACCAAAGTACAGCTAGTCTACAACCCTTCTTTATTATGTGTAGCTGTATGTTGCAGCTCTCTCTAGGGCATGGAAATACCCTGTTATTTACGCCTGTTAGATGCCTGAAAGAGTCTGTGTGCCTAAGGGCTGACAGGGCATATACCAACTGGAATGACTATTGCCTTATATGTGGAATTATTTTGTGTAGCCCACAAAGCAAAAAAAAAATTTAAAAATTGAGGAAAAAAAACTCATAAGTCTTTGATAGCGACCTCCAAACAAAGCCTTGAGATATATACATACATTTAGGCTGTGCCAGGTAAACTGCTGCCCTGCTTTAAAATGTTAAAGAACTTCGGGATAAGCAAAAAAAAAAAAAATCGCCCATTAGTAGCCCCTACACAAAACACTAAACAGTTAATAAAATTTTGAACATCCCTACAATTTAGGAGAAAACTCTAATTGAATTTTCATGACCTCATCTCTGTAATTCAAAAGATAACAGCATCTGCTCTGCCAAGGAGGAGGTGTAACAGCAGGGATTACATCATATCCTCTACTCTCTCTCTGCAGTAAAAGGAAACTACAGATCCCATCAGCCACAGGGAATTGTAGTGAATGCGGGCGGGTACACTAGGCCTGTATATGTTGAATGTCTCTGAGAGTCCCCGTCCTCCCACCACTGCAAGTGGGGCTGAATAACATCACTGCTTCCTGGAGAAAGAACTACAGAAGGGATGTGCTAAGACCACTGGCTGAGGGAATAGGAGACATAGCAGCCACTGGTCTTACAAACAGGAAACCAAAGATAATTCATGGATTGATCTGAAAATGAATAGGCTATTTCAGAGCAAATTCCGAGTGAACAAGAAGATGGATGATATATTCAGTGAAGGTAGGAAATTAGCAACAAGGACATGTAAAGAATGTTTGCCCGGAGTTCTGCTTTAAAGCTTCTCCCTCTATCAGAGCCTCTACTTTGTGTGTACATTAGAGATTAGGACAGTGGAAGACTCCTGAGCCTCTGTTGGGAGAGGGAGAATGGTAGGTTGAGCTGTTGAATTACTGCTGCAGGTGGAGTGCAAGTTATCTGAGCTGCTGAATCACTGCTGAGAAAGGGAAGCAGAGCTTCTAAGTCAGTGCTAGGTGGAGGAAGCAGGAGCAGCTAAATTGCTGAGAGAACAGCTTGAATGGCCTAAGAGATTAATTTGAGAATGGACGACTCCACGATGTTGTATCTACAGAAATCAGAGAGTGTTTCATTTAAATTTAATTTGCTGTATGTTAAGAATATGTTATTATGGAATGTCCATAGCCCAGCCTTAGGTTCGCTTAAAGATAGTACTGGCTTCTGCTTGGCAATAATTGTAAATTTCTAGGAGTTGTCTCCAGGGAACATAAAATGTAGTCATTAGAGGTCGAGATAAAATACAGATCATTCCAAAAGCTTTCAAAATAACAATTTTATGCAAAACCACCTACTCCACTGTTATATTTATGTTTGTATATTGAACATTTCAGGCACAATTATAAGGTAATGCAACAAATTCAGTGAAAATAAGTCATCCACTTTTGTGAAATTACCCCTAATTAATTCATGGTTAACAGCCACTTGCCATATTGTAACATTATTTTTCTTTACAAAGTGCCGTTACTTATTTCAGTTTATTTATTTTCCAGGTCTGCAGATTATGGAACAACCTATACAAAGGTAAACCTTCAGCCTGTGATTGATAACTTCCACATCTGCCCTACCAACAAGAGAAAGGTATGCTGGATATATTTAATTAAACTAAAGGTTTTTTTTAATTATTGCTTCATCATTTCATGTGCAATTCATAGTCATGAAAGTTAGTTCTTAAACATGCTGATGTGCAGTCTGTCAAAATCTATGAAATTCTACTGGCTATACACTATAAAATGTGTTTTTAGAATGTTCGTTCAGGTTTTTAAAGTAAAAGCGACAATCAATTTCAACCATACTGATGAGGAAATTTGAAGGAGAGGGGTGACATTTTTTTCTCAAACAAATGAAATTGTGAGCAAAATTGTGCTTACTGTAATGTGAATGTGTATCCCAAAATTGAACATTATATTCAAAACATTGGCATAACAATCAATGAAAATGTTCAGGGTGTCGTACGAAATATGTCAAATGATGCAATTGACAAGAAAATGCAAACTGCAGAGTAATTTTCTGAATCTCTGTTTCTAGAATTTCGGTTCTGGAAATTCTATGTAATTCTAGCCGGCCTTATTTTTGCCAATGCAGCAGACTTGAATAAAGAAAAATTATGGCATGAATCATTTTGGTATTATTGTGGTTGCTGTTATAGTTGTTGGATTGTTTGGACAGGACATCTGGCAAAACTGGCGTTTTCCTCAAGTGTGTGCAAGTACAGACAGTGCATCCAGAAAGTATTCACAGCGCTTAACTTTTGCCACATTTTGTTATGTTACAGCCTTATTCCAAAATGGATTAAATTCATTTTTTTCCTCAACATTCTACAAACAATACCCCATAATGACAACGTGAAAGAAGTTCATTTTGAAATCTCTGCAATTTATTAAAAATAAAAAACTAAAAAAACCACATGTACATAGTATAGTATTCACAGGCTTTGCTCAATGCTTTGTCAAAGTATTAGCACCAATTACAGCCTCAAGTCGTATTGAGTATGATGCTACAAGCTTAGCACACCAATTTATGGGCAATTTCTCCCACTCTTCTTTGCAGTACTTCTCAAGCTCCATCAGGTTGGATGGAGAGTGTCGGAGCACAGCCATTTTCAGATTTCTCCAGAGATGTTCAATCAGAATCAAGTCTGGGCTCTGGCTGGGTCACTCCAGGACATTCACAGAGTTGGCCCATAGCCACTCCTTTGGTATGTGGGCTGTGTGCTCAGGGTTGCTGTCCTCTTGAAAGATGAACCGTCGCCCCAGTCTAAGGTCCAGAGCGCTCTGGAACAGGTTTTCATCAAGGATGTCTCTGTACATTGCTGCATTCATCTTTCCTTTGATCCTGACAAGTCTTACAGTTCCTGCCGCTGAAAAACATCCCCACAGCATGATGCTGCCACCCCTATGCTTCACTGTAGGGATGGTATTGGCCAGGTGGTGAGCGGTGCCTGGTTTCCTCCAAACATGACGCTTGGCATTCAGGTCAAAGAGTTCAGTCTTTGTTTCATAAGACCAGAGAGTTTTGTTTCTCCTCAGGTGCCTTTTGGCAAACTCTAGGAAGGCTGCCATTTGCCTTTTAATGAAGAGTGGCTTCCGTCTGGCCACTCTACCATGCAGGCCTGATTGGTGGAGTGCTACAGAGATGGTTGTTCTTCTGGAAGGTTCTCCTCTCTCCACAGAGAAATGCTGGAGCTCTTTCAGAGTGACCATCGGGTGCTTGGTTACCTCCCTGGCTAAGGCCCTTCTCGATCGCTCATTTTGGCCGAGCGGCTCATTCTAGGAGGATTCCTGGTGGTTCCAAACTTCTTCCATTTACGAATGATGGAGGCCACTGTTCTTATTGGGACCTTCAATGCTGCAGAAATTTTCTGTACCCTTCCCCAGATCTGTGCCTTGATACAATCCTGTCTCGGAGGTCTATGGACAATTCCTTGGACGTCATGGCTTGGTTTGTGCTCTGACATGCACTGTTAACTGTGGGGCCTTATATAGACAGGTTTATGCCTTTCCTAATCACATCCAATCAACTGAATTTCCCACAGGTGGACTCCAATCAAGTTGTGGAAACATCTCAAGGATGATCAGTGGGAACAGGATTCACCAGAGCTCAATTTTGAGTGTCATGTCAAAGGCTGTGAATACTAATGTACATGTGTTTTTTTTTTGTTTTTTATTTTTAATAAATTGCAAAGATTTCAAAACAAACTTCTTTCATGTTGTTATTACGGGGTATTGTGTGTAGAATGTTGAGGAAAAAAAATGAATTTAATCCATTTTGGAATAAGGCTGTAACATAACAAAATGTGGCAAAAGTTAAGCGCTGTGAATACTTTCTGGATGCACTGTATTTTTGTGTTGTTGTGAGCTCTTGTTGAAGGAGTCTTAAAATGCAGTCATGGTGGATGACGCAAACATTGGTACTGCCATTGCTGGCCTCTGTCAGTAAGCATCAATTGACTGGCTGTTATCCTGACCCTCGGCCTTCAATGCTTGAAAGGCTCAGGTGTGCAGCTCAGTAAATTCAGAGGAAAGTCACAAGCCTTTGTCTGCATACTTGTTCCAGGACAGTATTTTAGCAAAACGATCAGAATGACAGCCAGGCAGCTTGCATTTTCAGAAGGAGAGGTCAACAATTGCAACCATCATGTTCCACTGCAGACCGGTTTCTTTAAAGCTGAACTCCAGACAAACTGCTAAGTATGCAGTTAATACATATAAGGGAGATGTTTCACCTACCAAAGGATTTAGATTTCTGTCTATCCAGTTCTGAGATTTACACAGCTCTGCTACACCATTTAGCCTTGTCTGGAAGGGCAGGAGACCTGATTTTTCTGAAGTTAAAGCAGAGTGCCCCCAATTGTTATCTTTATAATGTACCAAGTTGACATACTTAAAGTGGTTGTACACCCTTACTCTATGAGGAAGGGTTGTAACAGCGCAAACACTGCAAAGTCCTGGGAAATGGTAGTATGGGTGATAGTGGTATTAGTGGCTACTGTATGAAGAGCGTAGGATTCCGTGTGGCACTGAGGGCAAGGCTTCCAAATAAGCTGTAGCAACTTCTGTAGATGAGAAAGGAGAGAAGCGCCTCTAAGTGCAATAAGTCTTTTAATTCAAGTCTAAATGTAGAAACACTCACATGTGTGAAGTAATCATAAGCTTAAAAACCGTGGTTAACAATAGTTAACGGTGGGGTGGTAACCCGGGTGAAGAGCCGTCATCTCTCTGCGCTGCTTGAAAAAGGAGTGCACTTCCGCCTTCCACGGCCAGTGCATGCTCCGAAACGCGTCGCAGTGCACCCTGGGATCTGACGTCATCACGGCCACGCCGCCGGTACGTTCCAGCGTGCGTTCCATCCGGCTTTGAGGGAGGACGTGCATGAAGGCTGGCCTCACCGCTGTTCCCCCTCCAGCCACCACGCTGTTCCAGCCGAGAGCTGACCTCCCCACATCGCAGAGAGATGACGGCTCTTCACCCGGGTTACCACCCCACCGTTAACTATTGTTAACCACGGTTTTTATGCTTATGATTACTTCACACATGTGAGTGTTTCTACATTTAGACTTGAATTAAAAGACTTATTGCACTTAGAGGCGCTTCTCTCCTTTTTCACACCCTTACTCTATACCCACTGAAATGAGGAGCTCCAGGTGATACACAGAGATTAAACAAATTATTTTCCATAAATTGCACCTGTTTATCTGCTGCCCTCTCTCCTTTAGTTCAAAGTCCAGAATTTACGCAGCATTTCTGAGCTTCAGAAGGCGAAGCATAGCATAGAGCAGGGAGTGTAATCTGAGACCTGAATAGAGGGAGTGAACACACCCCTTTTACACAGTCTCATTGTGAAATGTTCACATCTGAACATTTCACAATGACCATTGAACATTTCTGCCAATCACCTGCTGTGTGCTGGAGGGAGGCTCGACTGTCTCCCAGGATTGTCATAGACTGTCAGAAGTGACTGATGCAGATAGCAAAGATATGAGAGAGGAGAAAGAAATCACACTCTGAGCTTTGGATTGAGGTGAATACATACTAAGGAAGGATTTGCTTTGTTCACTTTTCATTTCAGAGGTTTACAAGCACTATACATAAAAAGCTTCTTTAGTACTTGTGTGCCACTCGTGTACTGGTCTATCCTGTCTGTTCTCTGCTTAATGTGCCACTGTAAAAAAGTCACTGGTTGTTCCAAATCTTTCTTCTATGTTCTCTACCCTACCACCAATGACATCTGCATCAGATCTTGTGCATGTGCAAAACTGGTAGCCACCCGCTTGCCCCAAAAGATGAGGTCTTATTCCTGAAATATTGTAAGTTCAGGAAAAAAGCTTTTTTCTTCCACAGATCATGAGAATTTCCTGGAAGGCACTGGTGACGTAGCCATCTCTAGGGGCAGCTGTGAAGTACTGAATGAATAAATAAAATGGTGTAGCGCTAAATAAATACTACCATATGCATAAAAAAATATGAATAAATAAATAATATTACTGATTATACCGTGTTATCATACAAAGTATAAAAGTGATATATATTAGTGCAACAACAGCAATGAATGTATGTAAATGATTCCCCCAACCTGGGGGATCAAATAAATGTGAACAATAAGATCCCTATAGAAAACACAGTGCAAGTGTACAAAACCACACTCAGTGAAAAAATAAATAAATGTCCAATCAAAGTCCACATGCTGGACAAATAAAACTGAATAGTGCTCCACAAAAATATAAATCGCGTGTAAATTCAGCACAACGTGAAGTGAATCCAGTGCCAAAACAACTTGTGAATCCAAAAATAGCCAAAGTGCCCCCTTACCTCCACAAGGGCCAGCTCGCTTTAAGGGTAAGCCACGCTTTCCCAGGAATAGCCTCGTCACCACCAGATGGACCCTCCTGGATACTCCCACAGACCAGTGATCCTCCTTAGTTCTCCAATCCCCTGGTACTTTTAGCTGGTCATTCTCCCACAAAGGATCATACCAGAAACAAACAGAGATCCTCCATAGTGTGAATCAGTATTCATTACTCAAATAACAAGAATAATACCCACTCACATGATAAACAGCAATATCCAGCCTTTACCCATACTATGGGTGTATATGCATGGTTCCGGGTGATCCAAGATGGCCCCCATGCCGGAACTGACGTCACCGTGCACCGGAAGTCCTGTCACCGCGTACCAACGCGTTGCTTCACGATCACCATGTGACTTCTTCAGGGTACACTATTCAGTATTATTTGTGCAGCGTGTGGGCTTTGATTGGACATTTATTTATTTTTTCACTGAGTGTGGTTTTGTACACTTGCACTGTGTTTTCTATAGGGATCTTATTGTTCACATTTATTTGATCCCCCAGGTTGGGGGAATCATTTACATACATTCATTGCTGTTGTTGCACTAATATATATCACTTTTATACTTTGTATGATAACATGGTATAATTAGTAGTATTATTTATTTATTCATATTTTTTGATGCACATGGTAGTAGTTATTTAGCGCTGCACCATTTTGTTTATTCATTTAATTACACTTTGTGGTTGAAGGAAGGTGTTTAGCAGCTTAGGGTAGGGATTATCCATTTAAGCGCAGGGGATTGTTCTCACCATTTTTTGTGAAGTACTGAATACATCTCCAGTGCCTGGAAATACCAATAAGTAAAAAAAACTTTATTTATCATACATTAGGGCTTGTAAATAATTAGATATCAGCATGCCGAGGTTCATAAATCAGGGATTCTTAGCTTTGGGGGGGGTAAAGGTTATCTTTAAGTAATGCTTGTAGGTTGTCTCCTCTTCCTCAGCTGCTGATGGGAAACTGAAAGAAGTAGCAGACTGATGAGCTCATCTCTCTGTCAAACTGCTTTCCTCCTATGAGCATGCTCCTTGTTATCACATGAGCACTGTAGTACAACTAATAGGCTCCTGATGTTGCTTTTTTTTTCTCCCAATCTGAGCTCTGCTGTATAACGAATACTAGTGATGGGTCATACACCCCCCCCCCCTGTTCGGTTTGCGTTTGAACATTCGAACCTACTGAAAGTTCGACCAAAAACTTAGAACAGAGACAATTTACTAAGCGATATCTAACCACATCTGAGTAAGCAGTAAGATATTGCACAGCTACTAAAATACCGCATGACTTATCTTATTAAGTCATGCAGTATTTTAGTAGTGAAGAAGCGTAAAAAGAATTGCCGGTATTGCCCTGCAATTGAAAAAAAAATGCGTGGGGCCCCCCATCCATACCAAGCCCTTTGGGTCTGGTATGGATTTTGAAGGCAACCCCCACACCAAAATGTTTTAAAAAATGGAGTGGGACGGTCCCCCCAAACTTCATACCAGACCCTTATTCGAGCATGCAGCGCAGCAGATCAGGAAAGGTGGGGGACGAGCGAGCACCCCCCCAAACTATACCAGGCCACATACCCTCAACATGAGGAGGTGCTTTGGGGCAGGGGGGCTCCCCCCAAAGCAACTTGTCCCCATGCTTATTGGGACAAGGGCCTCTTCCCCACAACCTCGTTTGTGGACGGGGTTTATCGGAATCTGGAAGCCCCCTTTAAATAGGGGGCCCCCAGCTCCCCATCCCCCCCCCATGTGAATGAGTATGGGGTACATGGTACTGCTACCCATTCACAAAAAAAAAAAGTGTAGTGTAAAAATGACAGTAGACAGTCTTTGATAAGTCCTTTATTAAAAGCAAAAATTAAAAAAATGACCCCTAAAGTAGATCCAACATCAGTCAACATGCCCACCGCCAACCTGAAAAAAGAAAAACGCTCCACTCTCGACACTGGCTCCCGCTGTCTGATAGCTGTGCCGGGATGACAGTTCCTAAATACTGTGATGACGTCACAAGGGGCAGCATCACCAAGTCCCTTGTGACATCATCATGCGCTGTGATTGGCCAAAGCATTGCATCTGACCTGTGAACAATCACAATGCACTGTCAGGGTCCAGTGCATTGTGGGGCACGGTGGGCAAATAGCCCACCGAATACCCTTACCGTTTGCGTGTTCGCCAAACACACGAAACGGCCTATGTTTGAGTTGAACTTATGTTCGACTCAAGCATGAAGCCCAACCCTAGAGAATACTAAATCAAACTGCTTGCATTTAAAAAAAAAATTGCATATCATTTGTTATTAATGAAAACATATTAATGGGTGGCGAGCTCACATGTGCCTGGATTAGAGATGAGCGAATCGAACCAGGCGAACCGGAATTCGATACGAATTTCAGGAAAAATTCGATTCGCGTCGAATCCGAATATTTGCCTACTTCGGGTGCGCGAATCAGATTTTTCCCGATCAGCCGGCAAAAGTGTCCCTGCAGAGAGCTCCGCTATTTCTGACAGTTCTCTGACAGAAGGAACACATGTACAGCGGTTGAAACATTGTATCTATTAGTTTCCATTTAGGATACAGATGTTTCAACCGCTGTACATGTGAAGAAGCTGTCAGAGAACTGTCAGAAATAGAGGAACTCTGCACATACACTTTTTGCCGGTTTGGAATTCTTATTTTCATCCTACTTCTTCTTCTTCTTCTACTTCTTCATCCTCATCCTCATCCTCAGAAGAAAAAGAAGAGGATGAGGATGAGGATGAAGAAGAAGAAGTAGGATGAAAATAAGAATAATTCCAAGCCGGCAAAAAGTGTATGTGCAGAGTTCCTCTATTCTGCAGATACACTTAGAGGAGCTCTGCAGATACACTTAGAGGAGCTCTGCAGATACACTTAGAGGAGCTCTGCACATACACTTTTTGCCGGCTTGGAATTAATCTTATTTTCATCCTACTTCTTCTTCTTCTTCTTCATCCTCATCCTCATCCTCAGAAGAAGAAGAAGAGGATGAGGATGAAGAAGAAGAAGAAGAAGTAGGATGAAAATAAGAATAATTCCAAGCCGGCAAAAAGTGTATGTGCAGAGTTCCTCTATTCTGCAGATACACTTAGAGGAGCTCTGCAGATACACTTAGAGGAGCTCTGCACATACACTTTTTGCCGGCTTGGAATTAATCTTATTTTCATCCTACTTCTTCTTCTTCATCCTCAGAAGAAGAAGAAGAGGATGAGGATGAAGAAGAAGAAGAAGAAGAAGAAGTAGGATGAAAATAAGAATAATTCCAAGCCGGCAAAAAGTGTATGTGCAGAGTTCCTCTATTCTGCAGATACACTTAGAGGAGCTCTGCAGATACACTTAGAGGAGCTCTGCACATACACATTTTGCCGGCTTGGAATTAATCTTATTTTCATCCTACTTCTTCTTCTTCTTCTTCTTCTTCATCCTCATCCTCATCCTCAGAAGAAGAAGAGGATGAGGATGAGGATGAAGAAGAAGAAGAAGAAGAAGTAGGATGAAAATAAGAATAATTCCAAGCCGGCAAAAAGTGTATCTGCAGAGCTCCTCTAAGTGTATCTGCAGAATGTCATTTATGGAAACAAATAGATACAATGTTTCAACCGCTGTATGGAGTGAATGTCCCACAACTGTCAGAAATAGACTATTTCTGACAGTTCTGGGACATTCCCTCCATACAGCGGTTGAAACCGCTGTATGGAGTGAATGTCACAGAACTGTCAGAAATAGACAGAAACTGTCACAGAACTGTCCTTCTTCTCATCCTTCTCCTTCTTCTCATCCTTCTTCTCATCCTTCTCCTTCTTCTCATCCTTCTCCTTCTCCTTCTTCTCATCCTTCTCCTTCTTCTCATCCTTCTTCTCATCCTTCTCCTTCTTCTCATCCTTCTTCTCATCCTTCTCCTTCTCCTTCTTCTCATCCTTCTTCTCATCCTTCTTCTCATCCTTCTCCTTCTTCTCATCCTTCTCCTTCTTCTCATCCTTCTCCTTCTCCTTCTTCTCATCCTTCTCCTTCTTCTCATCCTTCTCCTTCTTCTCATCCTTCTCCTTCTCCTTCTTCTCATCCTTCTCCTTCTTCTCATCCTTCTCCTTCTCCTTCTTCTCATCCTTCTCCTTCTCCTTCTCCTTCCTCATCTCCAAGGGCATTTAAATTAAAGGTACAGTGTTCTGCACTAATTTAAAGGCTCTCTGAAGCCTAGAAACCCTTTTTATAAGTTAACTTCGTAGCGAATTAATTTGCATCGAATCGAATTTCTTCCTGGAATTCGCCGAATCAGCCGAATCGAATTTTTGAAAAATTCGCTCATCTCTAGCCTGGATGGACCCTGAGGGCGCCCCGTTGTTGCAAAGAGGACCCTCTTAGTCGATTATTTCCTGTGGTTGCAAAGTGTAATGCATTTTTACTGTGGTGTCAGTTTACGCCTGACATTTGCTGCCTTCGTTTTGCTGTTTTCAGTTTATCTATATGCTTACTTTTACAGTATGTGCCAACGCAAACCCCCATGTGGGCGACCTTAATGTATATATATTATTCATGTTAAAATTCAATAAAAATCATTGCTATAGAAAACATATTAATGAAAACAAAGCTGTGTTATGCAGGCCATAGACGGCTCGAAAACCAGGCATTTCTTCGCCCCTTTAAAAGAAAAATCGGTTGTTCGTTAAACCGACGTTACCACCAATGATTACGAAAATCGGCGGACCAAGTCATAAAGTTCACCCCATATAACAGGCAAAACTTCTGTTCCTTCCAGGTCACGGCTCATGCGCATATTTTTTTTTGTAAAAACGATTGTACGATTTGGCCATCATTGCCGCGAAAATCGGTAGTTTTCCACAAATTTTCCAACATGACAGATAATCCAAAAGTGGAAAAAATGCAAAAACTGGGTGACGAATTAACACACTAACAGTGCGAAAATCGGCCGATTAATCTTTCAGACGAAAAATCGGCCGATTTTCGAACCGTCTATGAGTCTTTTTTTATCTGTCTGGAGTTCAGCTTTAATCATCAGCAATCAATTCAGATCCATTCATAAATTCTTTAACTCTTCTGTATAATAGCTCTTCCATGTTCCTTCTGTAGGATGTTGCAGAACTGAAATTGCTGGTACAATATTCATGGTGAGGTTAAAGGTCAGAGGACAGTCAAAGCAATGCCGGATCAGTGATGCAATATTTATTTTCTGCGAATACCTCCTTACTGTGACCAGCACCGCATTTTATGGAAGATTTGAATTGACAATGATTTATTGCATTTTTAAAGTAGCATCTGTCACACATACAAAGACTTCGCATGAACAGAAATTTCCATTCGCCTTTAAATTCCTCAGTTTTGAAGTACTTTGGATAGAACTGCAGCCTATACAAACATAAAAAGCTTTGAGAAAGGAGACAAAAAAAGTTTTGTGGAGTGCAAATGTTCCTCTTTGAGTGACAGATGAGAAGAGGTGTGTCTAATTGAGATAAAAGATGGAGATTTGCATACTAAGCCTAAACCAAATTCTTGATTCATGATTGCTTTGCTTTGAAATGAGCCTGGAGCGCCAGAAAACAGTCAATAAAAGAAGAAATGAAAAATGCTTTCAGCACAATTCTGAGCCGGCTTTCATTGTACTTGGAAATGTCTCGCTCAGGAATGTTCAACATTAGAAAGGAGTTTCCCATTCAAGTTAATTAGATTGATTGACTTGCCTTGTACACATAGCAGTGCTTTACCTTTTCCATGCAGCTATTGTCTTACCTACAAATATTTATCATGTACGGGGTACATCTCAGCTGTCAGACGATGTCATATTATAGGCTACGATCAGCAGTCAAGTTGAGATAAGATGCAGATCATGATTTATCCTCAGATCAGCCAATAACGCAGACTTAAACCCAAAAACAAAAATTAAAGTGTTACTAAACCCACAACAGTAAAATCAGTCTGTATATGCAGTGAATCATGCTTGTTATACGCACTGTGGAACCTCTGCATTGTGTAAAAAGGCTCTTTGACCCTGTCTTCTCTGTTCCTCCCCTTTTTCAAGCGACCACCTCTTATCTAATTAAAAAAACATTTTGTGTCACACTCCACTAACAATATACACAAAAATCAATTAGTGCAAAACAATAAACTGATTATATATATTTCCAAAACGTGATATTATCAGTCACGCTAGTAATGCATGCATATCTTCACATATAAAGTCCTCAAAAGGAATCCTCAAAACAATCCGTGATTCTATAGTGTCTTCTATGATATAAAAAAATGGAAAATAAAAATGAGAATAAAGAAATAAAAATATATATTAAAAAAAATATATATATATATATATAAATAGTCCACCAAATGTATAAATGTATAATGTGCTCCTTCACCAGTTGTGCTCTCACCTGACATATATGACCAAACCGTTACGTGAGGTCATACAGGCTTGTGTCCCTTTAATTGGGCTCAGAATAGGACAAATGGATAAATCCCTGTATTCCAGATGGATGGATGAATGAAGTTTTTTCTTTTTTCCAGCAGGGGGTCTCGCCGGTGTCAAGAGATCCTTTTCCTGAGTATGGATGGATGGATGGAGTTATCCCTCTTCCCTGTAGGGGGTCTCTTGGCTCCTTGCAGACTTTTTCCTCCGTATTTGTGTGTTCCCAAAAATCAAAGCAGCTTTCATCCGCTTCCTCCCCTAGCTTCAAATTTGCATCTTTCTTAGGGGGCCACCGCTTATCTCCTGATAAGACAGACTGAACCATAGGCATTTTGCACATGCTCAGTTTGGTGTGCATTGTTAGAGGGTTTTTTTTTCCTCAGGAGAGTGCATGTGATCAGCACAGAGCCAATCAGACAGAGGACAGGGGTTTTGCTTTCAATTAGAGCAGAAACAAAACTCCTTCTACAAGCTTTAGCTAGTGCTTGTCTGAACACTGATAGAAGTCACAAGACTGCTCTAACTGCTGATGAGAGAAGCTATTTAGCAGGTTATATTTACTAAAATAATTGCATAAGGTGGAGAGGCAGGGTGGTGACATCATGACTTCCACGTAGTCCAGTCAGAGAATGGAAAAATAACCATTCCTGGAACTTATCTTTAAACCTTTTTAAGCCCAATTTCATGCTATTTTTTTTAGATAGAGAGCAAGAGTTAGAACCTCCGTTGTCTTATTATTGATGCACGTGTCCTTATTTGAAGGATTCCTACTTGTCTATTTATAAAGTCACACACAAAAAACACAACTCTAGCTACAAAAAACTAAATTTGGACTTGAATTGATACTCAGGGGCGGACTGACAACTCATGGGGCCCCCGGGCAATAGGGGATCATGGGGCCCCTTTGTCCTTGCCCAAACTCAAAAAAGCCTATAAAAAAGGTACCAGGGGCATCTCATGGGGCCCCCTACTGACCCTGGGCCCTTGGGCAGTGCCCGAGTTTCCAAATGGTCAGTCCGCCCCTGTTGTTACTAATCCCACAACATTAAAATCAGTCTGTATATGCAGTAAAGCATGCTTGTTATACTCACTGTGGAACCTGAGGAGTTAATCCTCCATACTGTGTAAAAAGGCTGTTTAATCCTGTCTTCTCTGATCCTGCCCTTCTACTGTCCCCAATACATCTGCTGATAGAACAGAGCCTTTTTGGGCAAGCTGCACATGCTCAGTTTTATGTGTATTGCTAGAGAGTTTTCTTTTCTTGGGAGAGTGCATGTGATCAGCACAGGGCCAATCAGCACAGCACTGTCCAGACAGAGGTCAGGGGTTTTGCATCCTCCTAGAGCAGAAAGAAAACTCCTCATACAAGCTTTAGCTAGTACTTGTCTGAACAGTTATAGAGGTCACAAGACTGATATGTACTGCTGATGAGAAAAGGTATTTAACAGTTTATATTTACTAAAATAATTGCATTTCCATGTTGTGTGTACTGTGGGAGACCAGATATAGTGAATGCAGGGTCCTGGGAGACCAGATATAGTGAATGCAGGGTCCGGGGAGACCAGATATAGTGAATGCAGGGTCCGGGGAGACCAGATATAGTGAATGCAGGGTCCGGGGAGACCAGATATAGTGAATGCAGGGTCCGGGGAGACCAGATATAGTGAATGCAGGCTCCTGGGAGACCAGATATTGGGAATGCAGGGTCCGGGGAGACCAGATATAGTGAATGCAGGGTCCGGGGAGACCAGATATAGTGAATGCAGGGTCGTGGGTTTAGTATCTCTTTAAGTGTAATGTCATTTAGTAATCCTTAAATGTGGTGGCTGAATTTGTTTTTTTTAACCACTTGACCTCTAGAAAGGTTTTACCCCCTTCATGACCAGGGCTTTTTTGTTATTCAGTACTGTGCTGCTTTAACTGGTAATTGCTCGGTCATACCACACTGTACGCAAATGAATATATTTCATTTTTTTAACACAAATAAAACTTTCTTTTGGTGGTATTTGATTAATTTTTTTATTATTTAAATGAAAAAAGACTGAAAAGCTTGAGAAAAAACATTTTCTACTTTCTGTTATAAAACATCCAATAAAAAAAAAACCCAAAACATCAAAATTTCTTCATAAGTTTGGACCAAAATGTATTCTGCTAGATGTATTTGGTTAAAAAAAATTACCAATAAGTGTATAATAATTGGTTTGTGTGAAAGTTATAGCGCCTACAAACTATGGTATATTGGAATTTCTGCATCTACAGATGCTATACTGGTAATGGCGGTGATCAGTGACTTGAGACTGCGGTGGAGTGGCAGGCAATCTGGAACTAACAGAAACTGGCTGGGAGGGACACTAACTGACTGACACTGACATCGCTAGTGACACTAATGCAGTGATCAGTGATAATACTGTACACTGTACTAATGACACTGACTGGGAAGGGGTTAACTTCAAGGGGCAATGAAGGGGCTAACTGTGTTCCTTATAAGTGCAATGTGTGCTGCTTTTACTCACAGATTTGGCAGATTTTTCTCTCTGCTTTTCAGCCAGATTGCCATTTTGTTTAACCGCTTTCCCGCCGCCCTATAGCTGAAATACTGCTTCAGGACAGCAGGGGTGTGCAATATCACATACATATATGTGATTTTGCATTTCCAGGTAGGGGGTGCATGCGAGTAATTTACACTTATTGGGACTTTTTTTTTATCAAAGACATGTAGCAGAATACATTTTGCCCTAAATGTATGACGAAATTAGATTTTTTTAAATTTTTTTACTTGACATGTTTAATAGTAGAAAGTCAAAAATATTTTTTTCTCAAAATTGTCAGTCTTTTTTTATAGCACAACGAAAAAAAAACGCACAAGCAATCAAATACCACTGAAAGCAAACTCCATTTGTGGAAAAAAAGGGACATAAATTTAATGTGGGTGCAGTGTTGCATGACCGCGCAATTGTCAGTTAAAGTAAAGCAGCGCCGTATTGCACAAATGGCCTCCTCTGGAGGGCACAGAGTCCTGTGTGTATGTAAACACAGAACTCTGTGCTGTTATTGGGCACAGCCAATCAGCTGATTAGAGCCCAGGGGCGGACTGACAACTCATGGGGCCCCTGGGCAATAAGGGATTATGGGGCCCCCGTATCCTCTCCCACACCCAAAAAAGCCTATGACAAAAGCCAATGAAAGGTACCAGGGGCATCTCATGGGGCCCCCTACTGACCCTGGGCCCTCGGGCAGTGCCCGAGTGGCTAAATGGTCAGTCTGCCCCTGTTAGAGCCAAAATCATTGGCTAAAACCTGCTAATAGACTCATGCTGCGTCCAATCACAGCACAGGGCAGCAGGGGGCATGAATGCACACGCCCGAACACCCAGAAGAAGGTGGGGACATACATGTTCCATGCCTAGCCTGCTGCCCACTCGTAGTAGATGTTCTATGAGTGGGCAGAAAGCTGTTAAAGCCTCATGCACACTGGGCATTTTAAACGCTCTTTTTAGAGGCGTCTTGGTTTTTTTTCTGCCTCTAAATGCTCCTCAATGTTGATCTATGAGTCCATACACAAATAGACCTTTATAGGCATTTTGAGGTGAGGTGTTTAGAGGCACAAAAAAACCCATTGCCAATCTGTTCAGAAGCAACAGCATTCTGGCCAATTAAATGAGTAAACGCAAAAGTGCTCAATGTGCTTAAAGGCACCTTAACACATTTGCAAAAATGCAGCTTTAGGCGCATATTCGATGCTGCTTTTCTGCTGCCAGGAGAAAGGAATTTACAAGAGCAAATACCCAGTGTGAATGAGGACTACAGATCTTGTTTCCTTTTACAGCTGGGGATCCAGCCAGTAGCACATTTCCTATGCAGGCTATACATAGATCGGATTCCGAACGAATTTCCTTCCGAAAATCAGAAATTTTGTGCGTTTTGTAATCTGATAGTGCCACCATTGATTTCGAAATTCGACCAGTCATGCCTTCAATTTCACGTGTTTCTACAGAAAAGGATTTTTGTGGCCAATAAATTTCTTTTCTTTCCAGGTAACAGCTCCTGTTTGTTTCTTTTTCGATTATATTTCTTGCACGATTCTCCCATCATTGATTAGAAATTTGTTCGTTTTTTAAAAAATTGCCCGGTCACTCAAATTCAATGGTCGAACGAAAATTGGCCATTTCTGTGGCCCACTAATGATGTGGAATTCAAACAAACATTCTTAGAAAAGATTTTTGAAAGAAAATTCTTTCAGAATTTGACCCGTGTATGGCTGGCTTTAGAGAGTCTCCACTCTGGAATGAAAAGCAATGGAACCAGCCTTAGTCAGCAGCATTGTTAAAGCAGAAATAAACCCACCAATTTAAAAGATTCCCAGAAAGCTTATGCTCAAGGCATGCTGGGAATAATAACTTTCACTGTTGCTTGTGCTCTCAACCAAACTGTCTAGCCAGCCAGTGTCTTAATGGATTACATGTGCAGTTCCATGGCAGCTGCAGATCAAACAGAAGCTATGACGGCTGGTTCCATGACTGAAAGGCATAGGAGGGTTTAGTCCCACTTAAGACCTCATGCACACTGGATGTTTTGCATACTCTCCAAGAAGCCTTTCTTCCTGGCAGCAGAGTTTTGGCAGAAAAAACATCTGATGCTTGTAAAAGCGTCTAACACTTTTACAAGCGTTCTATCGCTCTGAGGAAGGGAGTTCGACTCCCGAAACACGTTAGCACTTCATCCGAGGACGCATGCTGTCCACAATTGGCACCTTTGACTTCTTGTCTCTGTTTTTATGATCTTTATGGCTTGTGAGTATATTTTTGCATCTTTTTAATACATTTTTGTTTTTTGCGTTAACCTCCTTAGTGGTGTTCCCGAGTGTAGCTCGGGGTAAAATTTCAGTACCAAAAGCGGTAACCCTGAGCTACACTCGGGCTTACCATGCGGCGCTGCTCTGGGGGTCCCTGCAGCACTTATCTTGTCCTTCGCTCCCACGATGTGTCCCCTCCAGCGTCCCCGGCCATCTCCTCCAGCCGATACCGGCATCCGGCTTCTGTGTTCCGTTCCCTGTGACGTCGGGACGTACAGTTCCGGCGGGAAATTTGAATTTTTTAAAAAATTTCATTTTTGCTGTCATTGCTATTTCAATGCATTTCACATACATTTTGTCCCTACTGCTTTGTCCTGCGCCCTGCCTGCATTTTGAATGTTCTTTCTGCCTGGAAACTTAGAAAAGTCCATGGCGTCCAAAAAGCTTCCCTTTACGTCAAAAGCGGTTTTAGAACAGCGATAGTAAATCAGAACCACTTGCAGAATTGAGTGATAATGATTCGTGGGGAAATTCGTCATCACACACTACTGAAAACAATTTTGTGACTTTGCTCAGCGATGTGCGAATTTGCCTCTGTATTTCAAATTTCAGTGTTTTTGGTTTGATTATATTATTGAATTAAAAGTATTATTATTATATTATTATTTTTTATGATTATTTATTAAATTATAATTTATGATTTCGTGTTTCAAATTTTATCATATCCGGAATGTTTAATAGACTCTTGTTCGGACAGATTTCAGTGAGTTATTCCTAAAAATTACAGCCTACAATAAAAAACTACATATTTCCATGCAAAAAAATGGTACCGCTTTCAGCACAAAAAATCGGAAAGAATCATACCGCCAAGGAGGTTAATGCGCGAGGAGAGTGCACCCTGTTTTGTTTTTTTCAAAAGCGTTTAGGTGCATTTACAGGTGCCTAGGGCTTGGGCGTTAAATAATTTCAATGGCCAGAATAATAATTTATTCTGGCCATTAAAATGAATTAATGCCCAAGCTCTAAACATGCTGCGTTTACAAGCGTCAAGCGTTTTTCTGCCAAAACTCTGCTGCTTTTGGACTCTCTGGCAGCGGGGTTTTTATTTCTGCCTCTAAAAGCCAATGTGTGCATGGACACATAGGCTAACATACAGGGGAGTTTAGTGGCAGGGAAAGAAAAATCTGATGCTCTGCAAAACGCTGCAAAAACGTCCTGTGTGTATGAGGCCTTAATCTATGGAGAGGGTAAAGTTATGTTGGAAATATATTTTTTTTTTTTTTTTTTTTTTGTTCAACCACTGGGTTGAACGAAAAAAAAATGACCCATCGAGTGTGTGGATGGAGGAATCACTCCCACTGTGCTGTTGTATTCTGACAGTGCTGCCAGCTATATCACTGATTGTTCGGGAAAATCCTGACCGGCTTGTTGTACCCCCTAAGCCCTTCCTGTCGGAATACAACAATTTAATAAGAAATGGATCATTTATTGAAGTGTGTATAGCCACCATTATTTTGTACACGTACCTGCGGGTCACATTATTTTGCTGTATTCTTCACTTGCTGGGATAAATAGCTTAGAAAAGGGACAGTTATGTTGGGTTGAACCGCCGGTGGCTTACATGTTGGAAACCCAGATAAAGTATGTTTTTAGCATTGTCAGCTGTGCGATAGAACAAGCCACATCCACTTTGTACCATTGATTCCAAGCTGTCATACTATAAATGAAAACCTTCCACCTCCCAGTCCACTCCTCTCATCTGCACACAGCAATGGCGGTGTACCGGCTTCAACCTTTGCATTACCTTACGTCTGGCTCTTTTGTTTATGCAAATCGGTGTGTCTGAAACAAGAGAACGTTTTCCTTCCTCCCTTCTAATGGATAGGTGCAGTGTCAACTCCATATCACGCGTTTATCTGGCTATGCTCTGTAGCAATTGTCAGGGGTTACTTCTAAATGACAGCAGTGCACGAGCGGTAAGATAATGGCTTTTCAATGTGCAGTTTTGTGCCTTCCTGAAAAATAAAGCCTGTCAACAATTCAGACATTCATAAGTTACAGGGTGAAAAAAAACGCGGTAATGGCCAGAGCGAAAATATCTTGTCGTACTCAGGGGATAGCAATGAGGAAAGGATGTGAATTATTCAGACTAGGACAAGGGGACATGAGCACTTTCCATTTCGTCAGACCTGGGCTAGAGTGTTGTGCTATCACATCTAAAAGTTGGAGGAATTCAAGATGCTGTTGTTATTATGATCCCGTTAACTAGGACATGTGTCACTGTAATTATTGAACATCATTTTCAACAAATCATACACACATCCCATGGGCTCATACATAATATTTAGCTTCATAATTTAGGGTTTTTGCATCTCAATTATAAACTTACTGGAGGACAGATAGAGAAATGTTCACACAATGGGGTTGATTTACTAAAACTGGAGCACCTAGAACCTGGTGCAGCTGTGCATGGTTTGCTATGGTGTGTGCCACCAGCACCTTCAAAACCAAAGATGTCATAGGGCCGTATGCAATGGGGTTGATTTACTAAAACTGGAGAGTGTAAAATCTGGTGCAGCTGTGCATGGCAGCCAATCAGCTTTTACCTTCAGCTTGTTTAGTTAAGCTTTGACAATAAAACCTGGAAGCTGATTGGTTTCTATGCAGAGCTACACCAGATTTTGCACCTTGCAGTTTTAGTAAATAACCCCCAGTGCGTAGACTCTACAGGGTCCTGAACAGGGGCGGACTGACAACTCATGGGGCCCCCGGGCAATAGATGATCATGGGGCCCCTGTGTCCTTGCCCAAACTCAAAATAGCCTATGAAAAAGGTACCAGGGGCATCTCATGGGGCCCCCTACTGACCCCAGGCCCTCGGGTTTCCAAATGGTCAGTCCGCCCCTGGTCCTGAAGCATAAACACAGCCCTGCTTTCATGTAATGCTTTTTGTGAAATTGACAAAAGACTTCTGGGTCATATCTTTGTTTTCAGGGTGGACTTGTGAATGTTCTGCCCAGTGCGTTGTTTAATGCACACACTTATGGGTGGAAAAAAATGTTAAAACAAACAGGCCCAACATTAGCTGTCAGCACTTACCACTTACCTAAAGGCTGCATTCACACCAGACAACACAAAATATAAAGGTTAAAATTGAAGTAAATCATCATTAGCTGCACAGCTCCCCCAGAAAATCACCACCTAACCTCACGTTTCATCACATGGTATAATGTACAGATTAATGCCAGCAAGGTATATATATATATACACACACACACATCTCAGGAAGGGGGTGCAAATTATTTCCAACATGTTTCACCCTTAGGCTACTTCAGGGGTCTCAGGGGTGCAGTGTGGAAATGGCCTCTAGGGAGAGCAAGACTAAGTCTGGTAAAACAATCCCACACAGTGTGTCAATCAACATGGAGGGTCATAGATGGCACCAAAATATATTTGGCTCCAGGGATCCAGCCCAAGGCAACCAGGGATGACGCTCGAAAGGGGATGAGGAAATAGTGCTCCGTATTTGTACACATTCTTATAAAAGGATAGCAGATAGAGTTGACTCCTAAACAGGAGTGGACTGACCATTTGGAAACTCGGGCACTGCCCGAGGGCCCGGGGTCAGTAGGGGGCCCCATGAAATGCCCCTGGTACCTTTTTCATCAGCTTTTTTGAGTTTGGGCAAGGACACAGGGGCCCCATGATCCCCTATTGCCTGGGGGCCCCATGAGTTGTCAGTCCGCCCCTGCTCCTAAATCAATCAGGGTCAGGGTCAAAGCATGCTGCACAATTAGCTACGTATCCCTCCATCCTATACTACAACGAATTTCCCTCCAGATGCCATTGGGGACTGGCTTTATTAACAAACAGCACAGCATTTATACCCTAAAACATTCCCCCTAGACAGGTATGGCACACATTACAAGCTCTAGAAGAAAATTACATTACACAAACAAATAAACAATCAAACACAAGAAAACAATGTATTCCTTCCCGGCACCTAGAAGTCTGGACTTAGGAGGTGATTAAACAGAGTTAGAGCTTATCACCTAAACTTAATTTACAGCAAACAATCATTGATGCCAGGAAACCTTTAACAGAAAATAAAGTTTCTTAACCCCACATATGCTGGAATTCACCCCCAGCACATAACCAATTGTTCCAGGATAATAGTTCCACTATGCGCAGTATGCCAAGGGGTTCCAGAAACAGTCCCTCCAGCCCTAATTGCATGGAAAGGGTAGCTGTTATAATTCATGGCCAGCCTGGCATCCAGGGAAGTGATATAGTCATCTTGGGGAAAAGGTTCCTTGTAACTCCAAGATGGGGGTCTCCTTATTCCTGGGTCCATATTCAGTGGGAAGTAGGCTGGCCCCCAGGCCCCTCCAAAAGCCCAAGTCATGGTGGTTTCCATTATACTGCGAATGTGTTTCTTTATTTTGCCCTGACATAAGGTGCTACCACACCTATGCTTTGAACAATATGTACATTTTAATACACATTTGTATATGCACTGTACATGTGTTTATAATGTTCTTTTACACTTATAATACACTTTTAAGGCACTTTGTATGTATTTTTTGTGTCTTAGCTGCAAGCAAATAAAATGTCATTCTCGCATTTATGAAATCATTTCCTGCCAAAGGCTAGGTTAAGAAGCCAAGCTGGCAAAACACTTCACAAGTTCTAAATAGTATATACCCTGAGCATGTACAAAGACCGCCATGTATCTACTTTCCAATAAAGACTATGAATGCCCAGCATCCTGTCACCTGAGTGAAGTCAGAATTCCTGATCTGTATACTCGTGGTGGGTTGGGATAGACCTGCGTTCAGTCCAAATCCCGAATGGAGGTGTCAGTGGGCTCCCAATCAGCTCTGACCAGGGCATTTCCTGCACTACGGCTGCACAAAACCAAAATTGGGGTGCTAATGGTGGGCCAGTGACTGAGAAGTATTGAAGACACTGGATCAATATGACAGCCAGGCAATTATCATTTTCAGATGGAAAGCTTAGTAATGGCAGCCTTCATTCATTGATCAGCACATTTCTCTTTTAAATCTCACAGTCTGAATGTACACTGTTGGCAGAGCGTGCTACTTGTTGTATTTTGCAGTGCCCGAGTTTCCAAATGGTCAGTCCGCCCCTGGTCCTGAGGTACCCCTAGACTGTCCATAATTTTAAAAGGGCACCCCATTCTAAAATGTGAAAAACTATTCTAATAGTTTTATATAACGCAGCAATATCCACACATGTAGGACACTCAACATTAGAGGTGATTTATTCTTCCAAAGCAAATACATGTTTGCACACTGGTACTGACTAGTATTCTAATGTTTCTCTTCTCCCTGAGTTTTCTCCATCACTGAGCTAATGTGACCCCAGCACTGATGGAGAAGGACGGGGGAGGTTAAACTAGGATGCTGTGCAGGCAACCGACATCCTCCTTATCAACTGATGATGTCACTTGTTGTCAGGATGCCGGCGGCTAGAAGGTCGTAATGGTGCACAATGAAAACCTGTGGCTTTGTGTAACTAAAAGGCAGGCTTGTTCCACCCACTGGTTTGTATACAAGTTTTAGGCAATTTTTAGACATTTTGCCAAGGCACCCCTGAAGAAACCTCAAGGCACCCCAGGGTGCCTGGGCACCCTGATTGAGAAAGGCTGGGTTAGACCTCAAGCTGAGATTTGCACATTGATTATTCAGAATTTGGGGTTCCCAAGGTACTCTGAGAGATGACAAATGATATTTACAGACAGCTCCAAAAGCTCATTTCACTTCTACTGACAGTTTATTTATTTATTATTTATTTCCGGTACTTATATAGCACCGTCAATTTACACAGTGCTTTACATATATATATTGTACATTCACATCAGTCCCTAACCCTCAAGGGGTGTACAATCTAAGGTCCCTAACTTACATTCATACATACACATACTAGGGACAATTCAGACAGGATCCAATTAACCTACCAGCATGTCTTTGGAGGGTGGGAGGACAACGGAGTACCCCGAGGAAACCCACGCAGGCACAGCGAGAACATGCAAACTCCAGGCAGGTGGTGCTGTGGTTAGGATTTGAACCAACAACCCTAGTACTGCCAGGCAGAAGTGCTAACCATTTAGCCACTGTGCTGTCCTACAGTTAATGGATAAGTTCACCTTTTGTAACACGTTACATGTTACACCCATATTCATGTTACGATCAGAACAACCCCTGCAGCCCCTCCGATCCCCACTTTGACAGCTAGTGGGGGGGTCTCCCCCCCCCCCCTCAGTAGCTGTCAAATTTTTTAAAATGCGTCCGTACGGGGCGTCAGTATTCTATGAATGAGAGACTACAAGTCCCGACAGCCTTAGCAGCTGTGGAGCTCCATGGTAGTTCATTCATTCTCCCTATCAGAAAATCTGCTGTACAGCAAGCAGATATAATGACAGATCTGCAGGAGACCTGCATGGCATCAGCATTCTGATGATTGCTGGAGCAATGCTTTCCAGACAAAAATAATAAATGCACATTTTTTTACCTGCAAAAAAAATGTGCATTTATTTTTTTTTTACTAAAAGGTGAACTTATCCTTTAAGGCACTTTTGCTCTACTAAAAGTACATTTTTATAGGTATCACCACAGAGAAATTAAAAGGATGATGTCACTGCGTCATCAGTAGGCCATCATTACCAATCTCCAAACGCTCTTTCTCCACCAAAACATAATGTATATCAGTGATTTCATCCGTCTGAAGCTAAAAATATATACGTTATGTAGCGTCCTGAACACTGAAATATTTAGCATTACAAGCAAGCAGTTTTCCTTTTCTGGAAGCAATCTTGTTATTAAAAAATCACTGAATGTCAGATTTAACAGTTTGTAGCAGCCAAAGGAAATTTATGATCAAATGATTTATGATAGGTGTGAATTAAAATTTAGGAATTCTCTTCTGAATGCAAATATTTGTACTTTGATCATCATAGGGAAAGTTATTTGCTGAATGGGGGCTTCAGGCAGCTTAAAAACTAGTTAAGTTACATTTGAATTAGGGATACAAAGCCAATTTGGTAAGTGTCTTCGTTCGTCTTCTGTACTTTACATAGATGTCCCTCAGTCTAAAGCTCTACAGTTGTCTTTATATTCACCATCCAAAGGAGGTATTGAATCTGTAAAACCCTGGCTATTGAGTTCCATGGTTTCAGCAGCGTGCCCTCGGTATGGGTCCATTGAAACATAACCTGTATACACTGTAGAATGTGGTTATAGCCAGGGGCGGACTGACAACTCATGGGGCCCCCGGGCAATAGGGGATCATGGTGCCCCTGTGTCCTTGCCCAAACTCAACGCACACCAAAAAAAGTCTATAAAAAGGTACCAGGGGCATTTCATGGGGCCCCCTCCTGACCCTGGGCCCTCGGGCAGTGCCCGAGTGCTCGAATGGTCAGTCCGCACCTGGTTATAGCACAGTATAGGATCAGGACAAGAGGCTGCAGTCCCACCAGAAGCTCTGTGAGAAGCCTAATGAAGCCAAGGAGTTATATAAAACTCAAACAAAAGGAAAACTCTCATGAGACTGATGTGAATGTACAATATATATGTAAAGCGCTGCACAAATTGATGGCGCTATATAAGTACCTGTAATAAATAAATAATAAATAAATAATGAGACCACGATAGTGGCTGTCATTATTGATCTCACTCTTAAAAAAAATCTAGTTGCCTTGTTGTCCTAGTATCTTTGATGTTTTGTCATTGGTCTTGACAAATATGCAGATAAGGACTCCTGACTTTACAATTGTTCCTGATCAAAGGTTGAGGAAGTGTTGAAACCAGTGGATCAGCATGACAACCTTATAATTCCAGAGGAGGTTCATCCCCCACATTTAAGTTCATTTGTTGAAGTTGTTGAATTTCTTTTTTTGTTAGGATCTGTGCTTATTCTTCAAAACTAGTATCCCAGTAGTTTCTAAAGTGGTATTAAGCCCAAAAGCAAACATTTATTAAACGACAGCTTCCCATTTATGGTAATGATGACTGTATACTTTTTCATTTTTAAACTTCCTTTCTTGTTTTTTCAACTGGTGATACAGCCAGTAAGTCTGTTGTTTTTCAAAAGAACAAGCTCTCCAACAGAATGCATCAGTTACAGAAATGAGACAAACCATTTAACACTGGCAGTGGTGCTTACAATGATCAGATTTTTTGCTGTAAGTGCTTACAAAGTATTAGTATTTAAATATGCTACTACATCTAACACTCCCCTCCCCTCAGACTGACAATGTTGCTGTCCAAATGTACTCCCTGTGCTCCTTCATCCAGAGTGGGGCACTCTAATACAAGAGGTGTGTTACTGGCCAGGAGAAAACAGAGGGAAAAAAACCTAAGAAAACTAATATAGCAACCACATATAATGATTGGTAATCTGCAATATATTAAATTTTTGGTTTTAGGTTTAATAGTACTTTAAACAAAGGTCCAGTTTGAGGTCCTTTGGTATTTAGGATGCGCCATTTCATTGAGTCAGTGGAAAGGATAGTGCCCCTCTGTCGGTATCAGTGGATGGAAACTTCTTTCTAATTTATTCAGTGTTCGTTGAAAAATAAAATAGTGTTCCCGACATAAAGTATAAATCTTATTCTCTAAATTTTTAAAATGCCACCAAAATGATGATTCTGGTACAATGCATTGCAAAGTTATTTACAAATAAAAGAAGGTGAGGTTTTTTTTTTGCACTTTTTTATTGTCATCTAAAAAAAATATTGAACAAAACACATAAAAACAAGAATGGTTAAATATTAATAGCTGATTAAAGAGAGTATTACAATGGCAGGGGCGGACTGACCATTTGAGCACTCAGGCACCGCCCGAGGGCCCGGGGTCAGTAGGGGGCCCCATGAGATGCCCCTGGTACCTTTCATAGGCTTTTTTGGGTGTGGTTTGAGTGTGGGTGAGGACACAGGGGCCCCGATGATCCCCTATTGCCTGGGGGCCCCATGAGTTGTCAGTCCGCCCCTGTACAATGGTATTACAATTTTTTTCAACTTGTCAGGTTGCTTTAAATAACATCATATGCAGAACATCATCATTCCTTTGATTTGCAGAAGGAAAAGAAGGAAGTCATTAGAGCTGATTTGCGTAAACTAAGGGTTAATAAGGTGATAAAAAGGATCACATTTTATTAAAAAAAAGAACAATAACAACTTTTTTCTTTTTAGTCAGGATGCTTTAACCACTTCCCGACCATCCTATAACAGATATATTGCTACAGGGCGGCATGGGTGCGCAAAATCATGTACATATACGTGATTTTGCATTTGGGGGTAGCAGGCGCGCTTGCACGCCCTACCCATGCCGCTATTCGCGGCTGAGGCTGTCAATCACTGGGTCCCAGCTGGTGATTACTAGCTGGCGCCCGGTGATTGAGGAGGATCTCCGACGGGGAGGAGAACTGTATGTAAACGATATAGTTCTCCTCCCTGTCAGCTTGTGCACACTGCTTTGGATGGCTGTACACAGCACAACCATCCAAAGCAGTGTGATTACAGTGAAGCACCAACACACTGCTCCATAGTAAAACACAACTAGCACACAGTTAACCCTTTGATCGCCCCTCATGTTAACCCATTCCTGCCCAGTGCCATTAGTACAGTATCAGTGCTTTTTTCTTAGCACTGATCACTGTATTGGTGTCACTGGGCATGTCAGTGACACCAAGTCAGTTCCCCCCAGTGTCAGAATGCCCGCCGCAGTCCCACAGCCCCGCTATAAGTCACTGATCACCACCATTACTGGTAAAAATGAAAAATTAAAAAAAAAATTCCAGTATATATTCTGCCATTTGTAAACGCTATAACTTTCAAGTAAACCATTTAATTTACACATACTGGGATTTTTTTTTAGTAAAGATATGTAGCAGAATACATGTTGGCCTAAATTTATGATGAAATTTTATTTTTACAGTGTTTTTACTGGACATGTTTAATAGCAAAATGTCAAAAACATAGTTTTTTTCTCAAAATTGTCGGCCTTATTTTTTTATAGCGCAAAAAATGAAAACCACTCAGGCGATCAAATACCACTGAAATAAATCTCAATTTGTGGGAAAAAAAGGACGTAAATTTGATTTGGATGCAGCGTTGCATGACCACGCAATTGTCAGTTAAAGTAATGCAGTGCCGTAACGCAAAAAATGTCCTGGTTAGGAAGGGGGTAAATCCTCAGGAGCGCAAGTGTTAGACAAACATATTTAGTTTATCCCTTTGATTTGCAGATGAATGATATACAATAAATACAACTGTAACAATAATATTTTTTATCTCTTTATCCCCCGTCTGAACATTGTTTATAAACACTGTGTCAGAAAGGTTTGATTTTTGACAACAGTTGTTGTATCATCTGCTGTATTTACATAGCAACTCCTGGCCGTCATTTTGGCAGCTGGGAATTGCCATCAAGGTAGGACGACACCCCCCCCTGTGTTTTTTATATGTATATCCTCAACTGGTTAGTAAAAGCTACAGATTTAAAAATATTAAAAATGACTTCTGATATTAATGACTTCAATAATATTTTAAAGCTTTTATTAGATTTACAGATTGGTCTTACATCTACTTTAACAGGAAAATATACTGTATATTCAGTGACCAAATATTTGATTTATTATTGCAAAAGATAGGTTTGCTTGTAAAAAGCAGCAGTAAAATGCATCCAATGTGTTACACTGCAAAACAAGAAGTGGAATTCCCTTTTAGGCATTTGGCCGTGTATGTCTTTTTTTTTTTTACTTTTGTTTTAGGTATGCAGATAATCACACAGTTCTACTACTTTTGATCTGTGAATTAGAAATAATTATTTGCCCTGAACTAGGGATAAAAACACATTCATGTAATAAATAGTGAGAATACTTTTACCACTATACGTACAACCTAGCCATCTAAATGCAAAACAGCTCAGGACAGCATCTCCTATAAATGTATACAAAGAAGAAGGCAAAGATGACCCGGTGGAATCCATTATATCATTATTCCAGCGTTATTCTTTTATCATTCCATTATACTGACACATGATTATATAGAGTGTACATGTCATGGACTTTAGCCTTACTCAGGTCAAACAATTCTTGGCACTATTTATATTAAAATAAGGTTGGATTAGGCAGAATACACAGTTTAAACTTGTGATATTCTCTGGCAATGAGTGTCAGTATAATGTCAGCAGTGAATGAGGTATGCACAGGAGTCTTGCCAAAAACTGAAATGTATATTTAGAAACTTGTATTATTTTATAAAATGTGTTTAACTCATATGATGTCTAGAAGAGACACCCTTCCAATAATCAAGCCGCATTGGGAGATGTTTGGGAGATTTCTTTCTACTTTCTTTCCTCGAGACTGTAACATATGTGCATTACTGCAACCCCAGTAATACACCAAGCAAGACATTCATTGTGGTGCTGTTCATTTTTAGCATCTATAGCAGCATTTCTCAACCAGGATACCATTTGGGTTGCTACAGAGGCATAGCTAGGATATTTTGCGCCCGGGAAGAACAGCCACCTCATGACACCCCCCCCCCCCGCTTCATATGGTCCCTGTAGACACCCCCCCGTCCCGATCACATTGCCCCCCCCCTTCATCCATGGCACTACTCACTCGGCTCGTCTCTCCCCTCGTCCCCTCTGGCACATGCCCGGCTCACTGCCCTCTTCTCCGCTCCTCTCCCGGCCAGCTCCTCTCTCCTCTCATAACTCACTGTGGATGGCAGACATATCAGATGACACGTCTGCTGCAGCCGCTGCAGTGATCTTGTGACCTCAATTTGGTGCTCCTGTACCTTGGCGCCAAATGTGTATTTATGTGTATGTACCCCCCTGCCCCCCTCCCCCAGCTACACCTCTGGGTTGCTATGTTGTGTGCCATCAGCACCTTCAAAACCAAAGATGCCATAGGGCAGTATGCAATGGGGTTGATTTACTAAAACTGGAGAGTGTAAAATCTGGTGAAGCTGTGCATGGCAGCCAATCAGCTTTTAACTACAGCTTGTTCAATTAACCTTTGACAACAAAAACTGGAAGCTGATTGCTTTCTATACAAAGAATAACCAGATTTAGCACTCTCCAGTTTTAGTAAACCAACCCCATGGTGTCAATTGTTGCTTGATGGCCAGCCTGCCTGCACCATAGCAACTCATGACACTGATCCAAGGCAAGTGACATGCTTGGCCACCCCCAGCATTTAAGTGGGTGGATGACTGGCATCTCCAGAGCTACTTCACCTCCCACCCTCTGCTGCATTGCTGGAACCAAAAGTTAGGGCTCTGATTTAAAGAGAGAACTGGGTGATTGGGGGCTCTGTGTTGGGGGACTGTGTGATGGAGGGCTCTGTTTTGTTGGGGGCTTTGTGTTAGGGGGGCTCTGATGTGATGAGAGGATTTGGTGATGGGGTAAACCTGGTGTGATGGGGGATTCTGACATATAAGGGGATACTCTGATGTATAGAGACGACTCTGATATATAGGGGAAAGCTGATGTGATGGTGGCCTCTGATTTGAAGGGGTGGCTTTGACATGCTGGGGGGTGACCTCTAATGTAAAGGGGGGTTTTGGATGTGAAGTTGCTTTCATCATTGTGGTTGTGTACCTCACTCCAGGCTCAAGTTTCCTATTGATTAGGAACATTAATGTTTTTTACATTTTAGACTAGGGTGCTTTGGGATTTTCCATACCTTTTAAAGGTGTCGTGATTGAAAAAAAGTTGTGAAACACTAATCTAGAGAGCACCCCTGCATTTGCTAATGTACACTGCAGTTCACCACAATGCTGTACAGTGTACAATGTGTGCTGAAAGGTGCTGTGGTTCTGCAATGTAGAATAAAGACTGTTGTGGCACAGGCATTTTCGCAAGACAAGGTGGTGGGAACAGGCCTTTAGACAAAGTTCTACAACAATGGCAACCACCCCAATTTATAACTAGCTTTTGAAGTAAGTTGCACTTGGAAGGGCACTGCACAGTACAAACAGATTTCCCAGCACACTTACCAGCTAGCTTGCAAATAAACAAATTAATGCAATCTAACAATTTACGTTAACAACTAGTGGTGCACTGAAATGAAAATCTGGGGGCCGAAACCGAAAATTCAAAATGCACTTGGCAGAAAACCGAAATCGAAATGCACAGTTTTTAAAAATGAATATTTTTTTTTATTTAAAAAAAAAAAATATATATATATATATATATATACCCCAATTGTTTTGTAAAATATGTAAGAGGATGTTACAGCGATTAAATTGATACCCAACATGTCACGCTTTAAAATTGCGCACGCTCCTGGAATGGCGTGAAACTTCGATACTTAAAAATCTCCATGGGTGATGCTTTAAACATTTCTACAGGTTAGCAGTGTAAAGCTGCAGAGGAGGTCTAGTGCAAGAATTATTGCTCTTGCTCCAACGTTCGTGGCGCTACCTCACATGTGTGGTTTGAACACCATTTACATATATGGCCATGGCCTACGTATGTGTTCACCACTATGTGCGAGCACAGGAGACGGGGGCATTTTAAACTTTTTTAAAATAAATGTATTTAATGTTTGTTTTTTTGCACTGTTCCTTTTAAAAAAATTGTAAGCACGTTTATTCTTATCACAAGAAATGCAAGCATCCCTTGTGATAGAAATAATTAGTGACAGGTCCTCTTTCTGGAGAGACATGGAGTCAATAAGACCCCACATCTTTCCTCTGCAATGTAGAGCATTAGATAAAAAAAAGCATTGACCTAGTGCTTTAAAAAAAATTAAAAAAAAATGGCCGCAACCGTAAGTGACATCCAAGGGCATAGAGATGTGTGGCTGCCATCTTTCCTTCTCTCATCTCTATGCCCAGCGCTGGGATCGATGGTTTCTCAGGTAAGACTGAATTACCGAGCGGCAGCCAGCGGGCGGGCGGCTGTGAGGGGCGGGGTTATTTCAGCACCTATATCGGTGCTTTTTTCAATTCTGCCGACAGCAGAAACGTTCCGCCTACTGGAATTTCGGTGCATCCCTATTAACAACAAATTACCAGAAAACTGGTTAATTAACTAAAGTCAGAATCCAAACAGCCCCTGTCATGTCCATTTGGAGTCTGCTTCCTGAAGCTTGCAATGTGTAATTTCCCAGTTTCCCAAATCATAATTTAGCCTTCTCAAGCAGGCTTGAAGCATACTTCTAAAGCAAGCTTACTATGTATAAGTAGGCTGTGGTGGTTGTATTTGGGAACAACTTTCCTGCAACCCAAATGTGGGTTCCCAGATCACCTGACAATAAGAAGTGGAGTGGACTTTTCAATACAGTAGTGTCCATATTAAAAAATGAGGTACTAAACTGCTATGCTCCCTGAATGAATTTAAAGGTTTCGTTTTTGAATTTTGGCTGTAGTTTAACTTTAACCATTAGCAACCTACAAAGTTTTGGTAGTTTAAGCTCCTTGGCGGTATGATTCTTTCCGATTTTTTGTGCTGAAAGCGGTACCATTTTTTTGCATGGAAATATGTAGTTTTTTATTGTAGGCTGTAATTTTTAGGAATAACTCACTAAAATCTGTCCGAACAAGACTCTATTAAACATTCCGGATATGATAAAATTTGAAACACGAAATCATAAATTATAATTTAATAAATAATCATAAAAAATAATATAATAATAATAAATTTAATTCAATAATATAATCAAACCAAAAACACTGAAATTTGAAATATAGCGCCAAGTTAACACATCACTGAGCAAAGTCGCAAAATCGTTTTCAGTGTCTGATGACGAATTTCCCCACAAATCATTATCACTCAATTCTGCAAGTGGTTCTGATTTACTATCGCTGCTCTAAAACCGCTTTTGACGTAAAGGGACGCTTTTTGGACGCCATCGGCCGGAGGAGATGGCCGGGGACGCTGCAGGGGACACATCGCGGGAGCGAAGGACAAGGTAAGCTCTGCAGGGACCCCCAGAGCAGCACCGCATGGTAAGCCCGAGTGTAGCTTGGGGTTACTGCTTTTGGTATAGAAATTTTACCCCGAGCTACACTCGGAATTACCGCTAAGGAGGTTAAAGCTGAACTCCAGCCAATCATGAGGGAAGGGGCTGTGCCTCACGCAGCCTGAGCACGGAGCCCGCACTGTCACTTGTCCGCTCCTCTCTCCTCTGGACCTGCAGCATTACTATCCAACAGACTTGCCGGGCATGGAAAGTGACCAGCCAATGTACACGCTGCTTAGCTGCTCTAGGGAGAATGCCAGGGGTGTGTACAGCTGGGAGGGGAGTCTAATGACATCATGACTTCACCTCCCGAGCTCCGGGCAGTGTACATGCCCACAGACCGGGAGATATTCAGCGGGCTGAAACAGGCAAAGATATGAAAAAACTGAAGAACAAATAATGCGCTTGTCATGTTCATGCTACAAACTGTGAGTGTTTGATATTTGTTAGACATTGGATTTACAGCCACTTTAATATAGCAAAGTGGGGAAAACTAGAGCACATACAGTATCAGGTTTTTACTGCTGTAACAAAAAATGAAATTGAAGTGTTATACCACTGCTAAGAGGTCCAGATACAACTTTACTCTAATAAAAGTCAAGGGGACAACCAAAAGAGTGTCAAATGTGTTTCAAGGGTCCAAATACCCCGTTTCATCAGAACTAGAAAAAAACTGTAAGGAAGCATGTCACGGATCCACCCCACACGCCACACGCCCACAGCGACTAGCTAACCGAGGCGCACACGTGCGGCCGTGACTTGGGGTAAGAGGGAATAAGGGAGACTTAATCTGAATATATCCAAGTATATAAGACCAGCCATGATACACTTTCACAGCCCGCACTACCTCTGGCCACCACCGGGGGAGACTCCACTCCAATCCAGCTGGCCGACCACACACACTGGCAGATACGATCTTACATACAATCTGGTGCACTAATTAGGATTGAGGAGCAGCCTAGTGATCGACACACCCTTCTAGGATTCCTCCAGCTATCCTACAAGCTAGAACCCCGGTGTTAATCACTCTTCCACTGTCCACACACCCCCACACCAGACACACCACAAACGGTAGCTTGCCACCACCCAACAGTTTATCCACAGAACGGTCTGCTGGGACACCACACACACACAGATCTCCGTCTGGCAGACCTGTCACCCTTACAATCTGCACGCAATCTGCCAACATGCAGTGCAATTGTATACAGATTGGCAATGAACTTGACCGAACATATAAAGGCACAAAAATACAATACAATCTAATCTCTCCGAAGATATGAGCCCGCTTAAGTACCCAGAAGTCACTTATTAATTTTAAGATTTAATATCCCAAAAGTGGGCAGTGCATAAAATATGTACAAAGTATAAAAAGTTACAGAAAATACAAAAAGTACAAGAAGACACAAAAGAACTTGGCTATTGGCTATAAAATAAAAGGGAATAAAAAAAAAGAAAAAAAACTTTTACCAAGATTTATCCTGCGACTGGAGCAAATCAGAGAAAGTCCACGATCCATCAGTCAATAGGACGGGCTTCATACGAATCACCACGTCCATACCTCAAGTCCTCAATTTATAGGAATATGGATGTGGGCTGGACATTAGTCCTTGGCCATTCAACCTTGGGGGGTGTTCCCGTACCAGCCCACAGGACGTTCTGGGTCCTGAAATGCCCAAAGTCGATTGGACCAGGAATGGTTTGAATCACGGTTTGAGTCAGGGACTAAATTTCCGACACCAGAGCATCAGTCCGACAGTACTAATCACTGTTCAGCTGTCGCAATCCGGCGCCACATAGCCATTTCCTGCATTTTTCTGGCATTGTACCTAGGCCACAAATACGTTTTTTACATGCAGATGTAGCCCACAGAGTGCCCAATCAGAAGGAAGTATTTTCATCTCTCTAGTATTTTAGCTTTTATGAGAGATGAAATCTATTCCTTTGATCTGCTGATATACTTTAAAGCTCCCAGACACATCGGAGCCCCCCTGGTGTGATGAAGCAGAAACGTCTGCATTCCTCTTTTAAACTTCAGGAAGGTGGCAAAGTCTGATTATGTATATATAGACAAATCTTGTTGGCACTTAGGTGTCACTTCCAGCCTGGAAGCTTCTCTGTCTTTTCAGATGCTAATGGAGAGCATATGTCTCTGAATACCTATGACTGAATATTTCTTTAATAACAAGGAATGAAACTAAATTTACAATTACATATTGCTAATGATCACATCTCAGTCCAATCACTTAAATCCCATATCCACGTTACAAGTATCACACCACTGCTGAGGTCCAGATACAACTTTATTCTAATAAAAGTCAAGGGGACAACCAAAAGAGTGTCAAATGTGTTCCAAGGGTCCAAATACCCCCCTTTCATCAGAACTAGGAAAAAAAACATAAGGAAGCATCACACCACTGCTCAGGTCCAGATACAACTTTATTCTAATAAAAGTCAAGGGGATAACTAAAAGAGTGTCAAATGTGTTTCAAGGGTCCAAGTACCCCTTTCATCAGAACCAGAAAAAAAAACATAAGGAAGCATCACACCACTGCTGAAGTCCAGATACAACTTTATGATAATAAAAGTCAAGGGGACAATCAAAAGAGAGTCAAGGGTCCAAATACACCCCCTTTCAACAGACCTAGAAAAAAAACATAAGGACATAATCATATAAATACAATATCAATGTAATATTCCATTCTCAGGGTCATCGTTAAAACCAAATACTCAATAGCCCTTAGCAGTGGTGTGGCGTTTCACTTTCCATTTTTACTCAGACTACAAGCCAAGGAGATCATGGAGATCCTCTGGGATGTAGAAGCCACTTGACTAGGAACCAGATTATTTACATTAAAATCAATACTTTAAGATAGCAGCACCAGTGAGATAACCTTTCACACACCAGCACTGTTTTTTCACTTTTCTCAAATAAGGTTTTTACTGCTGTTTGTTTTCTTCTCCAGCTGACACACTCTCATTTCTTCTACTGCTGTGAACAGATGAAGAAGAGAGTAGAAATATCCTCAATGAGAACACACAAAACAATAAAAACTTGGCAGAAGTCCGGTCTTTGACCTAAAAGTAAGCAAAAAAAGAAAAAAAAATGGAGTTGAGCTATTATTCAAAAAAAGAATCAGTTTTCCATGTTCTTTAATTCTCAATTATAAGTCCTTGGAGAAACCATACTTACCAAGTTTTAAAAATACATCAGACTCTATATAAATGCAAAACATCCAAAGCCAACATTCCAGATAAACATACACATAGCAGAAGGCATAAGTGACCTGCAGACGCTAAAGGTGACCTGTATCAACAGAACCCATTATGTACGCCAGCAGAAAATACTACGAACAATACACTATTCACAGAGGATGCTATCTATGTATAAACCACCTATTACAGATATTTCTGGAGAAGAATAAAAATATACAGTGCGTATTTTAAGCAGAAAACACATTTTGTGGATAAGGGAGATTGAAGAAAATCATATGGTAGACTTTGTAAGTTTTCAAGGGAAAATCATATGTTATGTGTAGCTTATTTGGTGTTCATTTCCTTCAGAACATGCCAACAATGATAGCGTTTATCCCATCCACTTCCTAGACTGTAATTTCCATCTTGGGTACATCTAGTTAAGAAAATTATCACTTCAGTAACAATTGTCCTGCAGTATGTGTTTAGAAATAATGCGAACAAAAAGAGGTACATATAGAAAACACCATCTGCCTAATTATGTATTCATTTTGGATTGCTAAAGGAGCGGTGCACTTTAAGCACAGCTATGGGGTTTTTTTGGTTTTTTTTAGTTTTGTATAGATGTGAAAATGCTCAGATTTACATTTCTATTGCTGTTTGAGGAGATTTCTTCTCACTTTCTGTTCCGTCTGTTGGACTCCAATCAAAGAGGCAGAACACTTTAGCCTCACTACCTATTCTAAATAGATAGGATGTGGGGAGATTAACCCTCACTTCCTGTTCTCTTTGTCTGCCCAGAATATGGGGACATTTGCCTTCAGTCCCTATACTGTCCAACATGCATCATGTGCAGGAAGTAGAGCAGAGGTGTATTTAGGTTTTGTGCTGCCCTAAGCACCAATAAAATTGGCGCCCCCCCCCATGGAGAGAGCTTGACACTGACCAACACCAACCCCCCTACCCGACCAAGAGAGCCTTCCACCACCCCCCATACACCCACCACCATAACACTCCCCACCCAGCATGAGAGACAGAGGTACTCACCTTCCCATGCCACTTGTGTTCCTTCTTCCACCGCCCCCCTAAAAAATGCCGTCCTAGGCAAACGCCTTGTTTGCCTTGTGGTGAATACGCCCCTGAAGTATGGAGCATTCTCTTAAATTCACATGACACCTGTCAATTAGACAGAATGTGAGGTTATTTTCCTTCATTCCCTGTTACCCAATAAATGGTAGGGGGGTAAGATTTCCCATTTGCTTTCTGTTCTGGATGACACCTGTCAAATAGACAGGATGTAAGGAAATTTCCCTCAGTTCCTGTTCTGTCTGACTTATTTCAAAAGAGGAAGGGTAGACAATTTTTCTTACATCCATTCTACCCGAAGTGTATGAAACAAGCAGGAAACAAGGGAATTTTGCCTCAAAACACTTCCCTTTCTGTTTGATGCTTGTCAAATAAACAAGGTGGATAACTATTTCCCTTCACTTCCTTTTCTGTCTGACCCATTTCAAATAGACTAGAAGTAGGGAGATTTTCCCTGACTTCTCATTCTATCTGACACCTATCAAATAGACACGCATTAGAAAGATTTATATCACTCCCTATTTTGTTTGGCATCTGTTAAATAGAATAAATTGATGCATAAAGAAAACTCATCTAACAGACTCAACAAACCACACAAACAACTATGTTCATGTACATGTTGTACACAGGATGATATACACAGCAAGATGTGGTGTATATGAACATAGTTGTTCAGGTGGTTTGTTGAGTCTAACAGCTGGGTTTTCTTTATGTATCAATTTAGTCTCTTAATGGAAGAGAAAACTAAGTTTCTTTAAAGTGTTACTAAACCCAGGACCCTGCATTCACTATATCTGGTCTCCCACAGTACACACAACATGGAAATGCATTTATTTTAGTAAATATAAACTGCTAAATACCTTTTATCATCAGCGGTTAGAGCAGTCTTGTGACTTCTATCAATGTCCAGCAGAGCACTGGTTAAAGCTTGTAGGAGGAGTTTTCATTCTCCTCTGATTGTCCGATAAAGCTGCATAACCCCTGACCCTCTGTCTGGACATTGCTGATTGGCCCTGTGCTGATCACATGCACTTCCAAGAAAACACATAAAACTGAGCATGTTCTGCTTGCACAAAAAGGCTCTGTTCTATCAGCAGATGGATTGGGGACAGTAGAAGGGCAGGATCAGAGAAGACAGGATTAAACAGCCTTTTTACACAGTGCGGAGGATTAAACCCTTAGGTTCCACAGTGAGTATAACAAGCATGCTTTACTGCATATACAGACTGATTTTACTGTTATGGGTTTAGTAACAATTTAAGTTCTAATTTAGTTTTTTGGAGCTAGAGTTGTGTTTTTTGTGTGTGAATTTATCTGTTAGACAAGTAGGAATCTTTCAAACAAGGACACGTGCATCAATAATAAGACAACGGAGGTTCTAACTCTTGCTGTCTATATAGAAAAAATTAGAATGGAATTGAGCATAGAAAAGTTTAAAGATAAGTTCCAGGAATGGATATTTTTACATTCTTTGATTGGACCAGGTGGAAAACATGACGTCACCACCCTGCCTCTCCACCTTATCCAATCAAAGAACAATTTACATTTATTGAGAAAATGTGAAGCAATCTCTGAACGGCACTAATGCTGAGCAGAGGACCTCCCTGTGATCAGTAAGTAGTAGGGCAGCTGCTCGACACGGGACCCAAAAGCTAGCCAAGATCATTGTAGTAGCAGTGCCTACTACAGTGATAGCTTCCAGGCAGGGGCGGACTGACAACTCATGGGGTCCCCGGGCAATAGGGGATCATGGGGCCCCTGTGTCCTTGCCCAAACTCAAAAAAGCCTATGAAAAAGGTACCAGGGGAAACTCATGGGGCCCCTACTGACACCGGGCCCTCGGGCAGTGCCCGAGTTTCCAAATGGTCAGTCCGCCCCTGCTTCCAGGAATGATATATGCATAGTATGAATGTGAGTTAGGAAAGTTAGATTGTAAGCTCCTTGAGGGTTAGGGACTGATGTGAATGTATACTATATAGAAAGGGCTACGTAAATTGACAATGCTATATAAGTACCTGTAATAAATAAATACATAGTTATATTGGTCCAAGCTGGACCAACGTAACTATGTAAAAATATCCATACCCTGAACTATTCTTTAATGACTTCCCGCACAGCCACTATATATTAACGGGCTGGCAGGACAAGCGTCATGGTGGAAGGACGAACCTGTACATCCTCCCACTCTAGCTCTTCATGCGTGCCCTTGGGGGCTTTCGGCAGTATGATCCATAATCATTGTGTCCCTCGGACACAGTGGATCATAGATCGGAGTATAGGACCACTGTCATTGGCCCTGTAACATGTGATCGCTTTGACCAATCACAGTGATCAAAGTAGTAATAATAAACAAAGGCTGTCATTTCTACATTCTTTGTTTTTTTTTTAAATATTTTTTAATTGATTTTTGCAAAGTTGTACAAAATACACAATATGGGCAGAATTCACACACTACAGCCCACTCAGGGACCACTGACCAAAGGTTCATGAAGTATGTCTAAGTATTCAAACTAGTACTCAAAACAAAAAATTACCATGCTACCTTAAATCGTTGATTAATCAGTGAATAATCCTACAAATGCCCGTGCTGTGTGTAAAAAATATCTTATTAAATTGACAACTTTGTGCAAAAGAACTTAATTTTCATATTCTTTCTGCATTTTCCAAAGGCTTGTGGCAAAAAACATAAATAAAAGAAAATCAGTGATTATTGAATACCACCAAAAAAGGTCTATCTGTCAAAAAAAAAAATGATAATAATGCATTTGGGTACAGTGTTGCATAATTGAGTAATTGTCATTCAAAATTTGACAGCGCTGAAATCTGAAAGTCTTGAACTGGTTGACTGGTTAACTGCCACCAGCCTTACAACAACATTTTCCATAGAACCAGGGGCGGACTGACAGCTCATGGGGCCCCCGGGCAATAGGGGATCATGGGGCCCCTGTGTCCTTGCCCAAACTCAAAAAAGCTGATGAAAAAGGTATCAGGGGCATCTCATGGGGCCCCCTACTGACCCTGGGCCCTCGGGCAGTGCTCGAGTTTCCAAATGGTCAGTCCGCCCCTGCATAGAACTCATAAGAGTAACTACACAGCACTTCTTTATACATTTTCTGTTGCTTTTCTATCAGACACTGAAAAGTTGTATATTGGTACTGTATATTACTTGTGAAATAATAAGACGTATTATGTTCCCAATTAATGAAATAAATTCTTCTAGTTATGTTGGAGTTGCAGACTATAATAAATGCCCCAGCCTGCTGCCAAATACTGATCACTGTGAGCACCACAACAGCTCATTGCCAAAAGAACTATGAGAAGTGTGAGAACGTAGTAAATATCACATGCGGGATTTGGTGAATGTATTGATTTTGTTTCAGAATGGAAAGTGTAAGGTTTACATAAATAAAAGCAATCCATGCCTTTCGCTACAGGCAAGTAAACCTTGTAATGTAAGTCTGCTTTTATCTCAGCTATGTAGGTCATTTGCTGTACTTGAGAATAAATGTAGCAATACTAGTTTAATTAATCGCCTCTTCATCTTCTTGAGTTGTTTCTACTTAATTCCTCTGCATTTTGATATTATACGCTAATGTGCTGCTAATGCACATGTATTTGATAATACAGTTATTAACAGAGTGGCTCATGGAAGCATTAAGTCATGGAGAGACCAGGGTTGGCTCCGATTCCTTGTAGTGCTGGAATCTTATTAAGGCTCCGATCTACATGAAGTTTGTGTTTGAAGGCTGTACTCTCCCAGTGTTTGTTGGATTGATAAGATTGATAAGAAACTGGGATCCATGGGAAGCACAGAAGAAGATTTTCTGACTAACAAAAGGAAAAGTCGACACCTTGTGGTTCTTGAAGGACTATTTATTTCAAAAGTTTAAACCAGCTGACATGCTCCTTTTAACCAGACTTTTGCAAATGGGTTATTTATCTTCACACATGACAGCCATATGCAGAACACTGCCTAATTAACATCTTCATTTAGGATTACGTAAAAAAAAGTCAGGTCACCTGAAAAACATTTACTTGATCAGTATGTTTCCGGAAGATGAGGCCACTTATTATTGTGTGTAGGTACTCCAAACATCCATTACAGCTGGACCCTGCCTGGGGACACAGCACAGGAACCTCATAGTGCTGGGAAAACAGCTGGGAACTCGGTTTGTTGGACTTGCTCTCCAAGCTGCATTCCTCTGTTTTCTCCCGTACTTGGATGATAAAATGAGGTGCAGCTGTACATTACAGCTCTTCTCCTGGTATGACATATTTAAAGAATAGTAAAGTCTTATATTTGTTATATACTATACATTCTTTGGTTAGATAACTAGAAACCCTGGTTTGGATACCAGCTGACGCTCATCGTGTCTCTACAAGGATCATGTTGCGTCATGAAGGGAGATTTACTAAAACTGGGGCACTCAGAACCTGGTGCAGCTATGCATGGTAGCCAATCAGCTTTGACAATAAAACCTGGAAGCTGATTGGTTTCTATGCAGAGCTGCACCAGATTTTGCACTCTCCAGTTTTAGTAAATAACCCCCCATGGCGTTAAAGCTTAGCATACAGACATCAATACGTCACACAACTGGCCTTATGGTTAGATATTCCCCATTACAAACATCACCAAGAAAAGCCTGGTCTATCCTTAAAAAATATATATTAAGTTGCTATCTTAAGTAATACCATAGTCATTGCCTAATCAATAGGCCCACGGCAAAAATATAACAAGTGCTCTAGTCCATAGGGGTGTACATGTGTGAAAGCTAAAGTAATTCATGTGGTGAATGGAACTTTTCCATTGAATTTGCTCACCTTTACATCCATTAGAAAACTGTTATCAAACCAGCCTTTCTCAACCAGGGTGCCCAGGCACCCTGGGGTTCCTTGAGGTTTCTTCAGGGGTGCCTTGGCAAAGTGTCTAAAAATTGCTCAAAACTTGTATACAAGCCAGCGGGTGGAACAAACCTGCCTTTTAGTTACACAAAGTCACAGGTTTTCATTGTGCACCATTATCACCTTCTAGCCACCAACGTCCTGACAACCAATGACATCATCAGTTGATAAGGAGGATGTCAGTTGCCTGCACAGCATCCTAGTTTGCCCCTCCCCTGCCCCTCTCCATCAGTGCTGGGGTCACCTTAGCTCAGTGATGGAGAAAAACTGAGGGAGAGGAGAAACACTGGAATACTACTCAGTACCAGTGTGCAAAGTGTATTTGCTTTGGAAGAATAAATCACCTCTAATGTTGGGTGTCCTATATGTGTGGATGTTTCTGCATTATATAAAACTATTAGAACAGTTTTTCACATTTTAGAATGGGGTGCCTCAAGACTGTCCAGAATTTTAAAGGGTGCCTGGACTGAAAAAAGGTCGAAAAACACTGTGTCAACCTATCAACAATAAAATGGTCCTTGCAGTAATTTTGCTAGTCTGCATTAATAAAATCCCAGTAATTCAACAATAGTAACAACTGTCATTTTGTAAAAAAATTCCTCAAATAAAAAGTGTCCAGTGTACTTCCTACAGCAATGAGAACCAGTTATAGGAGGGCGCTATGCTGAAATAGCAAATGGTGCAGCCAAAGCATAAGTCCAGTCCAGGATATCACAAGAACATTATGATGAAATAAATAAAAGATAAATCCTTTTTCTTTTTGCTGCTTTATGCATTGACATACCACCATAGACAAAGTGGGGTTGATTTACTAAAACTGGAGAGTGCACAGTCTGGTGCAGCTCTGCACTGAAACAAATCAGCTTCCACATTTTATTTCCAAAGTTTAATTGAACAAGCTGAATTTAGAAGATGATTGGCTACCATGCAGAGCTGCACCAGATTCTGCTCTCCCCAGGTTTAGTAAATTAACCCCAATCTGTCTAGACAGTATGGTCGCCTACTGACTTGGCACCATCAACAGGCAGCTTAACTCTTCAATAGGACACAGACATGAAACCAAAGCAGATTTGCTTCGGCTAAATGCAGTACAGAGGATGTTTTTCCAGCCTTTTGAAATGTAAGAAGACAATGATTTTCCTAAACCATGTCTCTGTGTATAACTAACAGCGACTGAGGGAACGTGAAAGAAGTGGGAAGGGTCTAGCTAAGACTAAACTAACTAACCAGGAGAGGAGGACAGAGGGAGATAAAAAAAATCACATTAGTAAACAAATTGCTGTGGCCCAAAACCACCACTAGATGTCAGCATACTGTAAAAAAAATTGATTATCTTATGCAGTTTTAATACAAGACATAAAAATACATGAAATTGTGGCAGAACAACACATCGTTTAGATGAGAAAACATGATGAAAGTATTGTACTGTGGTGAGGGCCATGGATAAGGGGGTACCACCAGTCCTCCTGTACAGGGCCCAGGCAGCTGGGTGAATTGGATGTGGACAGGGAGGGTGATCGGGGCACGTGCGCGGGGGGGGGGAGGAAATCACTGGAACTGATTCTCTGTATGCTCTCTCTACAGTTGCTGCAGAGAGAGAGATACAGGGGATGGGTTCAGGTAATTGCCCCCCCCCCGGGTCACCCATCACATTCCCTGTGCACCAAATGTTTCCCACTGCTGCCCAGGCCCCCGTGTGCCCCCACCACTGCAGTTCTGCTGGCTTCCCTCCTCTCCTTCCCACCATCAGCATATGTCACATTTACAGCCCCTTCCTTCCCTGAATGAACACAATGAGTGATCAGTACTAATGACTCACTGGGGTTTATTTACTAAAGCTGGAGAGTCCAAAATCAGACTCCCTTCTGCATAGAAACCAATCAGCTTCCAGGTTTCATTGCCAAAGCTTCATTGAACAAGCTGAGGTTAGAAGCTGATTGGTTTCTATGCAGAAGGGAGTCTGATTTTGGACTCTCCAGCTTTAGTATATAAACCCCACTGTGTTCATTCAAACTGAAGCATAGTAAGCTGTGGGGATTTTTTTTTTTGGGGGGGGCCCTATCAAGTTGGCTGTATGGGGCCCCGTGTTTTCTAGCAGCAGCCCTGCCCTAACTGCAGTCATTGTACTGTGATCACTGTGAGAGGTAATATATAAATACCTGTGAGTGTACTTATCATACATGCACCTGACATGTATAGATATATCTGATGCGAGGTCCACTTTAAAGCAGTATTAAACCCCAAAGCAAACATTTATTATATTGCAGCCTGCCAATCCTTAGATGTGATGGCGGCATTCGTTTTCTTTTCTTTTTTTTTTTAATATCTTTTTTAGGCTTTCTTTCTTTCTTCTATTTTCATCTGGAGATCTGGCCAGTAAGTCTGTTTTTTTTAGACAAACAATTGACCACTAACAAGGGTGCTTACAATGATCAGTTTTTATTTCTTTACAGTATGTACAACTTTACCTTTTAAGATTAAAAAAACAGTTTGCTGTAACTGCTTAAAGTGTGAACTAGAGTTTGGCATCAATTTGTTAGTGTATTTAAATCTGCTAGTACATCTGACACTCCCTTCCTCCCAGACTGACAATGCTGCTGTCCACTGTGCCCTCTGTGCTCCTTCATCCAGAGTGAGGACGCTTTAATACAGTAAGTGTGTTACTGGCCAGATCACAAGGGGAAAACAGAGAGGAAAAAAAGAAAATGAATGCAGCCACCGCATCTAATCATTGGTAAGCTGCAATATATAGAATTTGGTTTTGCGTCTAATACAGCTTTAAACTGTGCAGAGAAATACCTTTAGCTTCATTAAATATCTCATTATAAGGATTAACAGTGAGACCCAAGAAAAAAACGACAGTGTCACTTTAAAATTGAAAAGCTCTGAAATAAGAGACCACTGTGACTGCCGAGGACTGCTAATTAGTTATGTGAAATCAAATCGTTTAGTGCGCTTTTCTTTAGCTGAGGATCTTCCAGAAGTTTTATGTTTGATCCCAGTGGACTCGTACACACCTGATTCGGAATACTTTGTGACACAGGACTTCAAAGACTGCTGACAGGCCTCTTAGACACTGCTGTCAAGTGAGCGTGTGTATTCAAAACAGTGGAAGAGAATCAAAGGGAGAAAAGACCAAGCATTAACAATGCAGCCTCACTTGGCTTTCATTCAGTGGCACTTTTATTGTTCTGTACAATGATTCATACTTTTATAAGGTCGTTCTGGGAAGACCGTTGCCCATTAAAATGCTTTTAATATATGTAATATTAAAGTCTACTTATATTTTTATTATTCTTTTTATATTCTTGCATTTTTAAATATTTCCCATCTTCGGGTTTAATGGTTAATGGTCAGTTTAGTAAAATGTAAGTAATGCTTTACCCCGGGAACTGAAAACGGTTTATCTGATGTTGGGCATACTCAGTAGAATATCGTACTAAAGCCAATTTATGTACCAGCATGTCTTTGGGAGGAGACTGGAGTACCTAGAAGAAACCCATGCAAGGCGAGAGAACACAAACTCCATGCAGATAGTGTCCTGACCAGGACCTCAGTGCTGCAAGGCAGAGTGGCTAAACCCTGAGCCACTGTGCTTGGTGGTTTTATAATTTAAGCTATATAAAATATACACATTTTCATATACAGTATATATATATATATATATATATATATATATATATATATATATTATTTATAGCATTTATTTACATGTTTATGAATATTTGTTTTTATTTTCTACATCTTTTATTTAAGTTTTATAAAAGATTGATTCAAACTCCAAGTGGCTCAGCCCACACAGGGGAGGTCACTTATTAAACAATTACAATTTTACCATTGGTAACTAGTAAACAACTATCTGATTTATTTATTTCAGGTACTTATATATCGCCGTTAATCTACGCAGCGCTTTACATATATAGTGTACATTCACATTAGTCCCTAACCCTCAAGGGGTGTACAATCTAAGGTCCCTAACTTACATTCATACATACACATACTAGGGCCAATTTAGACAGTAATCAATTCACCTACCAGCATGTCTTTGGAGTGTGGGAGGAAACTGGAGTACCCAGAGGAAACCCACGCAAGCACAGGGAGAACATGCAAACTTCAGGCAGGTGGTGCCGTGGTTGTGGTTTGAACCAACGACCCTAGTACTGCCAGGTGGAAGTGCTAATCATTTAGCCCCTGTGCTGCCAGATTTGACACATCTACTATAGCAGACCTGGGCAAATTGCAACTCCAGGGCCCATCTGGCCCTATGGCCAGGGCTGCTGTTAGAAACTACGGGCCCCATACAGCCTACCAGACAGGGGCCCCCTTAAAAAAAACACAGTTTACTATGCTTCAGTTATGAATGGAGGAAAGGAAGGGGCTGGTTAGTGTGACATATTTATCATACTCTTCCCCCAATCTCCATCCTGAAGGATCCAACTGTGTGCTAGCTGCCAGTGGGAAGGAGAGAAGGAAAGCTGGCACTGTGGGGGCCCAGGCAGCTGGGTGATTCAGATGTGCCCAGGGAGGGTAATCAGCATTGTGGGCAGGGGGGCAATTACTAGAACCCATCCCCTGTATCGCTTTCTCTGCAGCAGCTGAACACCAGCTGGAGCGAGAGAAGAATCCAGCTTTCAGATGCTGCAGAAAGAGCTATACATTGCTTCAGGTCCAGTAATTGCCCCCCACCGTGCTGAGCAGCCTCCCTGCCCACATCCAATTCCCCCAGCTGCCTGGAGTCTCTTGTAGGCCTGGGCCCCATACAGAAGACTGGTCGTACCCCCTTATCCACGGCCCAGCCTATGGCTGTCCCTATCTGGCCTTCGATGCCTCCAGTGTCTCTAAGCCTGTCAGCTTCCTCAGAGAGATGACCATGTGGAGAGCAACAAGAAATGAAAGGAGAGAGCCTGAGGAGCTCATCAGTACAGTAGGGGGACTCTGGTGGGAGAGTTTTGCCTAGGAGATGTCCCAACCCTGTACTAGCACCTGCACACGTCAAACCCCAGGAGCTGTACTTTACGCCAGAGCAGGATGTGCAGAAATCCTGTGGGGTTCAAATACCTCGATACCCTATGCAAAACTAATAGAAAAACACCATAGTTTAAAACATATAGAGATAAACTGACTGGTACCACTAATTTCACATTCATTGGACAATCAATGAGCTGTGCAATATTGCTGATGTACAGTACTTTGCAATGTGCAGCCAGGTGACACGGGAGTCTGCCAATATGAAATTGTGGATAGAGGTGTCACCTCTGTGACACTGTGCTTTGTGGCATAGGTGTGTTAATTATAAAACTGGATGATAAGAATTAAAAATCATTTGACAAGAAAAACCCATTCAAATATATGCATTTCATCTATATATGTTGCTTTTCTCTAAAGACTCACTTCATAAGAACTGTGACACCTAACCCAATTACTGGTGGAAAATAAGAATACTTTTTCATGAATACAAAATACTGTCACCCTTTTTTTTCAATTTTGCCTAAAGTGAGTAACATTTTTCTTTAATTCGAATCAAGAGTTATGTTTTTCCTCATCTTTGCTACATACTGCTGAACCTTAATATGCACATTGTAGAAAGCAATTTATAGGGTTGCAGATCCCTTGTGTTATTTTCCAAGGAGAGCCTGCCATCAAGGCCACTTCAAGGAAAGCAGGTAATATTCTTCTATTGACAAAAATATAAAAAGGATCACAGAAAACATATTTCTGTGACAATAAGGCCCCAAACAAGGTCTTACATCAATGACAAAAAGGTATTTGTTATTCTTAGCTTGTAAATGTTAGTCTGAAGACCATACATTTCAGCAGGCATCTACAAAGACTCAAGCAGCCTTGTTCAAATCTTTTAAAAGACCTTGTTGCATAGTCAAATATACTCAACCAAGCACATAACTGCAAAGAAAAGACTTTAAGGAAGAATAAATATATATTCCAAAAAATTGGTCACTGGTGCGGATAGGTATACAATACCCATATCCCTAAATTAACAATTTAAAATGTATTTTTCTCCAAGCATTAGAATTGGTATCTAAGTTATACCAAAGAATGTAATTAGTTATTATCTCATCTAACCACTTAGTTATATTTAATTCAATAAAATTATTATAAACAATATAAAAAGCAACTCGGTTTGCATGGTCTAAGGAGATCAGCCTGTCTGATATTATATATTACCTGCATTCATTAATCTGAATTCATGTAGACCTCCACTACTACAAACGTTTGTATACAGTGAATTTGGGTATCATATCATACAAATAGTAGATAAAATACAGAATTATTGATTGAGAAGATTAAATGAGAGTTGTAAAAAAATCTTTGTACTTAGATATATAAAATAAGTTGACGCGTTTCTGAAACACGCCAGTCTGGTTAAACCTCAGCCAACAAATGTCAGCAGGGCAATTCCAAGGTATGACATAGATGGTCAAGGCCAGTTAGAAGCCATAGAGCAGCACTGTATGTATAATCAACTCCCACATTTTCCTCAATTGCTCTGATCTATTAATTTCCTGTAACAGCAGGCATTCCACATCTCAGATAGTGTCCAGTTTTAAAACACATTCCGCAAATAAGGTATGGTTGTTGATTTCCAGTATCCGGGGGGTTACTGCTCTTGCAGCAGTGAGAAAATGATGGAAAACATCTTTCTTGGCTTGAGATATTGAGCTTGGAGAACAAGGCAATTCTTGGGAAGAAAAGTATTTGTGTTGCCATCACCTTACAATAAATGTTGAAGATTTTAGTCCAGATAGTCTAGATTTGGGGGCAGTTCCACCATATGTGTGTTATGTTCCCTTGAGAATAGTAACATTGCAAACAGGTATCAGAGTAGGATGGGAATACATGCGTAAGGATGACCAAGTATCCACTGTATACTATCTAGTAATGAGTTTAGACCCTTTGTTTTGCATCTTTGTGGCCATTGACAGTTTGAGTCAGAATAAAACTTCTATCCCATTTCTCAGGAGAGATAACTTGCTGAAGTTCTCTGTCCCATGGAGAAGTATAGGGGAGTAGATTTGGTTAGGTTGAAGAGGAGAGAATTGAATGTATGAGGGAAAGTGTGCGCTGAAGGCATTTGATAAGCAACTTCTCAGAATAAATAGGTTGGCAAAAGATACAGGGAAAGCTTGAGAGGGAGTGTATAAATGACAAGATTTGTCTCTTATGAAACCATTACTTTGAAGGTGATGCAGGACCTACATTAGGGTTAGGGTTGCTGTTTTTCCACGGGCTGTAGGTTGTTTTTTTAGACTTTTGCTGCAGTGTAAATGTATACTTTCTGATGTGTTTTGTTGAAGCTACGTCAAATTAGATAATAAATTTAGGAACATAGATTTAATTCTAGTAAAAGTAAAGCAAGTCCTTCTTTTTAGATTTCATGGTTTGTTTTACCTTCTTTTACATCTCATCCTGTTTAAAAGGTTCTTGATGGGTCATCCCAAAGTTGGTCCTGGACCAGACTGGATCATGTACTCTAACATATTAGGAGGGCACATCTTTTTGCTGGTGCTGTAAGGAAGATCTCCACCTTTATTTGGATGAACTCTGTGCTAGCATAATAATTATCTTCCTCTGAAGAAGATCAGTTTGCATTAGTGAAACGCATCAATCCTCTGCATTCAAACTGCAGTAATCATTTACATAAATAATGGTGGAGGTGAATAGAGAATGCTGATTGTTAAGTATAGACAATACATAATTTTAGAAGGACTGATCTCTTTGCACCACACAATTGAGTTGCTTTCAATTTGTTAATCATTTTTGTTGAAAAATACATAACTAAGTGGTTTTATGAGTTAATAACTAGTTAGATTCTTTTGTACCAGTTAGATATCATTATATCATTGAAAAGCTAATTCTTATGTTATGAGAAAATTCCTTTTTTAAAAGTCTAATGAAAAATTATTAATTTCCCTGTCCGCCAAGCTGCTGAACACCAACATGATACTGAAAAGTGGTCCTCTGAAGTCTGATGGACATAACAGTACTGTCAGGAGTGGAGATCTCCTGGGTCCCCTGTTTCTCCTGCTGACCTCCATTCATTATACCCATTACAAGAGACAGTAATAATGTGCAGGTTAGCAAAGGGAATCAGCAAGAGCTTTGGGGGATCCAGGAGATCTACACTTTTCATAGACTTTACGTTAAGATTTCTACTGAACAAAAGGGTGCTTAGGAGTGCGGGTTGAGTAAAAGTTGGGTATTTACAATTTTCTTTTGCAGTTGTGGCCTTCCTGGCAAAGTGTAATGTATTATAGTGACCTACCTAACTCCCGCCAGTTTATTTTTTTTTCTATAAATCTGGATCAGGAGCGGACTGACCATTTGGAAACTCGGGCACTGCCCGAAGGCCCGGGGTCAGTAGGGGGCCCCATGAGATGCCCCTGGTACCTTTTTCATAGGCTTTTTTGAGTTTGGGCAAGGACACAGGGGCCCCATGATCCCCTATTGCCCAGGGGCCCCATGAGTTGTCAGTCCGCCCCTGTTCTGGATCGAAAGAGGAAAAGTTTAAATGTTTGTCATTCAGTTTTATTATTGCCTGAAACTCCTTTTCGTCCTTGTGATAACTCCTTTTCATCCTTGTGATATGCCTATAGGAAATTGAAGGTGTGGTTGTCACCAGAACAAGAAATTTTAATGTTTACCCTCCACCTCTCCATTAAAAATAAGTTTTAAATTTTCATTGTGATCTGCTGGACTGATTTTCCATTCCTGCCCTGAAAGGAAATAAGGTGGAAATCTCCCCTATAGGGACACAAAGAGAAATATAAACTTTGGATTGGCGCTAACCCCCATGTTAACAAAACTAAACAAAATTTTTTGGCTCGAGTTAGACTTATTAGACCAGTGTGAGGGCTCCAGTGGGTCACAAATACAGTTATCATCAATATTCCAGCTGTTGTTGAGTGATGCCTTCCCTGGTCATGCAGTATGTTAGGGTCCTCGGCAGTTTTGATGTAAGGTGGCTTTGCAGGAACAATGCAGAAACTATTTTGTACAATCTGGCACCAGTCTCATAAAGTTTCACTAGACTAAGCTCATCCTTGATTAACAATTTATTTTGCTTTGGCTGTAACAAAGATTGACTGGATCACGGGCCATTTCATTTAGACTGGATGCAAGAGCTTTGTTGATTTTTAATTTTCCGTCATTGATTTCCAGCATCTAGAGAGTAATCTTTCTGTTACTGCTCTCTGGGCTGCTGTTTGCTTGCAGAATGAAGTGAAAGATAAATGGTTTGCAGACTTATATCTCTGGCAGAACCCTTAACCTAAAATGGGAGGAGGAAAGATCTTCAGAACAAGTGAGCAGGCTAGGGGTTCTGACTTCATAGCAACATACATGTTCCTGGGCAGAGACTCATTAAGTTACAAAGTCATAAAGCCAGGGTTTTTGCAGCTTCTAAAAGAGGTTAAAAAGTGGCAGCTTTGCCTCTGGAATTAAAAGCTCCCTAAGCTCACAGAAACCATTGTAAACATGCCTTCTTTTTCTACTGAAGGTGGCATTCAGCTGCAGCAGCATTACAGGAATAAAGGAAGTCAGGAGGAAACTGTTCCTCTCTAGTTTCCTGAGTCACTGGGGAAGCGAGCTGGTTGGATGCTGCCACCCCATGTGCCTTTTCTGGCCATCTTGGGTCAGGCAGAGTCTATTTAAGACTCTGTCTCCCTGTTTTGGCTTGCATTTTGTGAGTGGACAGGGCAGGGACAGGTTACTCATGTTTCAGGGAAAGTGAATAGTGTTGGGGAAAGGCTCCAGATGAGTAGGGACAGGATATGGACATGCTATCCTCTCCAGAAATCCTCCCAATTGGGCACAGACCAGCCAAGCCACCTTTAACCCTCAGAGACAGACACTGTTGTCACTCAGAACCTGTTCCGCTCCACATTAATGTTCAGACCTGTAAGTGTTTCCAGCTGAATGTCCTCCCGCTGGGTTGTTTGTACCTTTAGGCCATGACTTCAATACAAGTTCTGTTATTTGCAATTGGACTTTGCGTGCTTACTGCCGCCCCACCACGCTGCACCCATCCACAAAGATAAAAGATATCCAAAGGCATTTTTTTGGGATAGAGTAGTGTGGGGCTAATCCCACAGGTAGCTGTCTGTATAGAAGATTCACCCTCTTAAATCTGTCCTGGTGTCCATTGTCAACCAGATTTTCTTCAGCTGCTTTGAGCAATCTGCAGCCATTTTCTAACATCCAGTTATCAGAGGTCTGTAATGGGGGACTTCGCAGTTGTACTGTCTTCACCAGTTGAATGCATTGTTTTCTTTTTTCACCAAGGAAGGAGATCCTACTTTAGGAAGTCTGTCAAACAATCTCAGGTTTGTGCTCTTTAAAATCTTGTCATTTGATCTACAGAACGGAAAAATGGCAACCTCTTTCATATATAAAATTTATAATAATGATAAAATAAATAATATATTCTTAAAGTGCTACATATTTTAAAACTGAATTGCAAAAAATATTTTGGATTAGAAGGCATTGGCCTAGCCAAAAAATAGCTCACATACTTTATATAGCTCATAGAATATGAATGCTTAATAAAAAGTTTAGAGACAAGCTGTTTGAATGTGATTGTTTGTGACACCATGATGAGATGTCACACAGAATGCTTGCCAAGGTCATTTATCCAGACATTTTATAGCCTCACTGCTTCGATTTCCTGACCTTCCTCATGGATTAAGTAAACTTGTGAGGTGGTGATGTTCATCTGTAGAGACGTGTACTTTCCCTTATAATCTACTTCAAAAACTCTTAGAAGGGTTTAGCGGAACTTAGCAATAATGCGCTCCCTTAGTTTACATAGTGCTGATTGGCAGCTGTATAGTCTACAGTATCTCATTTTCTATGCAAGACCTTCTCAAGATTAGAACGATTGATAAGACAACTGCTCAGGGACCCTGGGGACCCTCCAGAAGTGAAGGATTTAAATGCACATTGGCTCTGTGTTTATTTTAGTTAAAGACTTTCAATCATTTGTAATCAACTTTCACAAAGACCAGCCCTGTTTAGTCATTAAAGAGCAATTCCAGGCAACAAGTAATATTATCCACTAAACTGTTAATGCCATTTAGTTACTGCTACTACAGTGATCTAAAGGTGAATGCCCACTTGATTTACCAATTTGTATACTGTAATCAAGTTCAGCCAGATTTGATTTGATTTAACAAGCTATTCTTAAAGTGGAACTAAAGCTGACAAAAAAAATGTGAACAAGCAGGCTTACACTAACCTGCCTGTTCACAATCCCATGTAGAACATACACTCAGCTGTACAAGTGCAGCTCCATTTACATTCCAGAACAGTGCCTTGTGTGCCATGATGACTTCACTCCTGTGCAACACCAACCTGCACTGGCCAACCAAGACAGCCAAAGACCAGCACCAAGAAGAAGCCTCAGAGGGAGAAGATGCTGGCACTGGTGGTGGACCTCACAGGCTTTGGACCATTGGAACAGCGGTAGGTAATTTTGACTTTAGTTCAACTCCAGCATTTTTGGATAGAGTGGAGAGGGGTTTAAACCTCCATCAGTTTTTATTGCTTGTTGTGGCCCAATTGGGGATATTTTCATTCACGTCTTGTGTTGATAATAGTGTTGTCACTTCGACTGGGAGAGGAAATCTCCAGCAGAAACATCGACAGCAATAAAAAAAATTTGTAGAGAAAGGGAAGGCTAAAATCCCTTTCAGCTTTTAACTGCTGCCGGCGTCCTTGTTGCAGTTTTTTTCGTCACCTCCTGTCCTATTCACCTCATTATCATCAGCAACGGAAGTGAGAGAAAACTACCTTGACTTAGCAGCAATTAAAACCTACACCTCGAACCTGCTTCATGGGCCTAAATGTAAATGACCATTACATATATTCATGACTAGCACAGGTCCTAATGGAATTTGATTCATGCCTGCATTTTGACCTCTACTATCTATAGATAGCTTAACATATAATCTTTTGTTGCTACCTTTCTCATGGCTCAGCTCTCTAGTAATCTCACTTTTTTATGGTAAAATTGAATTTTACACTGCCTGTCTAGTTACAATTTTATCGTCCCTTTTTTCTGATTGGCTGTAACTTTTTTTTTGGTCAGCCAATAGAAAAAATAAGTAATTCTGGTGAGTGCAGAAAGAAGGGATAAAAGGAAGCTAAAGTGAAAATTGATTTTTACTAGAGTTTTCGCAGCTGTTATCTAGCAATGATAATATGAGAAATAGAGAAAAAAAAAAGCGCCACAAACTAAATAGAACAAAAGCTGCACTCCTAACCAAAAAAAGGTTATTCACGTTATCTAGCAATAGCTAGAGAGCCATGGCATGAGACAGGGAGTAATAAACAGATTATAACTGTCTCTATACAAAGATTATACACAAGTTATTCTTAGATGGGATAGCAAGAGCAATGGCATGCGTCATGTTAAGAAAAAAATATTCACAAGTCTGGAAAGTACTGCCTTATATTTATAGCTGGCCGCAGTATCCTACGTAAAAATGTTACATAAAGTCAAATAAAGATAACATTAGATTTAAAAGGCAGTAGAATTCACAGATAGACAGTAAAAGGCAGTAGAATTCACAGATAGACAGTAAAAGGCAGTAGAAATCACAGATAGACACTTGCCAGTTCAGTAGCACTTTATTAGAAGAAGTCTCTAATTACTGAGGCTTCCCACATACAGATAACGAATGTTATCTGTCTGCCTGCTGGCTTGGCACTGCTGTTATAGGACAGACAAGATCCTGTGTCTTGTTTGAGAAAAAGAATCCAGAAATCTATGAAGATAAGAAATGAATGGCCAGCCTGTTGTAAACAAGGTGACCTATGATAGCTGCTCTTGTAGCTCTGTGTATTTATATATTGGTCACATAGCCATTTTGCCAATTATCCAGTCTTGCCTTTTCACACCGATGTTCTAATTTGCAAACACATTGGATGAGCATGTTGGAGACCCCAGAGCTGAAGTAATAGGAGAGATATGTGGATCATTGTTCAGTGTCTAGTGAAATGAATGTTAACAAGTTCCAGTGATCAGGCTTCCATACTGCGCATTTCATCTAACAATCTCTCTTAATTGGACATTTGATAGAAACTTAGCTTAGGATGCCGTTCAGTCCTCAAATTTTATTGTGGTTGAAAAACAAGATAAGCTGAATAAAATAAAATATGCATAGTTAATAGACCTTTAAAAACAAGTAGAGGAGCAACATCCGCAATTACCCTATTCCTGTAAACTCAAGTTCTCCCCCCCCCCCACACGTCTTTGGGAATGCAAAATCGGCTGAAAGCAGGCAAACCGCAGGTCACATCTGTCAATTAGTTCTGAATGATCTTGAATAACTTCAAACTGGTGTCAAAAGAACATGACATTTACCCATTGAAGGTGGTCAACACAGACGTTTAGTATATATCCACACTGCCATCATACCCTACTGACCAATCAATTGTACCAGCTACTTCTCTTTTCTACCCATCCCAAATCTGGTCAAACCAAACCTAGGATAGGATGAACAAAATTACACATGCAAAGGTTACTTTCAATGCATGGCAAATAATTATCATATCCAGATATACTGTAGGCAAACATTTGAGTTTTTTCTTCAAAAGCCATTCTTTGCCCTATAGCTTCCTACCTCCCTATTGATCGGATAAAGTAATGGATGGGTTCAATGAGGCTCAAGAGGTTCCCTAGAGCCAAACCAAGCTTGGCTTTTGCAGAAAAAGTTGAGATTGCATATCATTTCAATTTCTTATATGTTTGGATCCACTGAGCTAAGTGAGATTTCAATGAAAGTAACCTTTGTCCTAAATTATCCAAGTTTATGATAGGTTTTCTGTAACTACTTCAGCTCACGAAGATTTTACCCCGTTCTTGACCAGACCATTTTTTGCTATACCGCACTGCATTAGTTTAACTGGTAATTGCGCGGTCGTGCAACGCTGTACACAAACAAAATTTATAGCATTTTTTCACACAAATAGAGCTTTCTTTCGGTGCTATTTGATCAACACTATTTTTTTTAACTTATTTTTTCTGATACAAACAAAAAGAGACCAAAACTTTTGCAAAAAAAATCTTTTTTACTTTCTGCTTTTTATATCCAATAAAAACTTTTTTAAAAAATCTAATTTCTTCATAAACTTTGGCCAAAGTGTATTCTGCCACATGTCCTTGATAAAAAAAATCCCAATAAGTGTATATTGATTGTTTTGCGTGAAAGTTGTAGCGCCAACAAACTATGGTACATGTACTGACATTTTTTTTTCAATACATACTACTAATGGTGGTGATCAGTGACTAAAATGGGATTGCAGGACTGCAGTGGGCAATCTGACACTGACTTCCAGTGACTAACTGCCACTGACATCTCCAGTGACACTAATACAGTGATCAGTGATAATACTATACACTTTCACTGTACTAATGACACTGTCTGGGAAAGGGTTAACATCTAGGGCAATCAAGAGGTTAAATGAGTGCCTAAATATCTGTAATGTGTGTACAGTATTCTGCTTTTACTACCAGATATGTCGGTTTCAGGGATGAGAAACTGGCAGATCGCTCCCTCTGTACAGAGCTCTGTGTTGTTAACCAACACAGAGCCCTTCACTGTGATTCTACACAGCCAATCAGCATGTTCCAGCCATGAATCATTGACCGGGACTTACTGACAGGCTCTGGCTGTGTACAATCACAGCAGGTGCTAGGGTGGGGGGCACACGCACGAAACCTGGAAGTAGGCAGCAACATACACAGATATTGCTTTGTCTACAGTGGCCACCTGTCCGCAGTACAATGCAGATAGGCGGTCGCATAGTGGTTAACCACTTCCCGGTCTGGCCCAGGTACATAAACGGCTGGATGGGAGCAGTGCAGGAGTGGGTTGCCATTCATAAACGTGTGTGAGGTCCCGATCATGTGATCACTGATTGGCCATTCAGTGATCACATGAATAGTAGTAAGCAAGATGTCACTTCCTGACATCATTGCTTACTATGTGTGAAATCTGTGAATGATCACACAGGTCACATGGTACAAGGCTATTCACAACAGCCTTGTACCATGTGACAAGCTGTGACCAATCACAGCTCTCACAGTATTTCTAAATGGCTGCAAGAATGCAGCCAGAAAGAAGGAGAAATGATTGATCTTATAGCCTTTATGGGTGTAAAAGCAATCAGTGTACAAAAAAAAAATCTTCATCACCCCCCACAAGTAGTACAGTGTCAATATGATGATACTGTATTGCTAGGGTGACATTATGTAAAAAAACAAAAAAAAACAAAAACATAAATAATAACATAAAACATTTTTTTTTTAAATTTAAACATTTGGGTTATTTTTTTTGTAAAAAGATAACGGATTAAATTTTGGCCAAGATTTATGAAGAAAGATTATTTATTTGCAAAATGTTATAAGAAAAACACTTTTTTTCAAAATGTTTGGATTTTTTTCATTTATATAGCAAAAAAAATAAAAATCCCAGTGGTGAATAAATACCACCAAAAAAAAGTTTTATCTTGTCACAAAAACATGCTAAAAAATTCACATGGGGACAGTGTTGCATGACCGCACAATTGTCATTCAAAGCGTGAAAACTGAAAATTGGCCTGGGCAGGAAGGGGGTGAAAGTGTCCGGACCAGGGGCTGACTGACCATTTGGAAACTCGGGTACTGCCTGAGGGCCCGGGGTCAATAGGGGGCCCCATGAGATGCCCCTGGTACCTTTTTCATAGGCTTTTTTGAGTTTGGGCAAGGACACAGGGGCCCGGTGGCCCCATGAGTTCTCAGTCCGCCCCTGATCCGAACTTGAAGTGGTTAAAGTAAAATTGTGACCAAGCTATGAACATTCACATATTTGCATATTCCTAACAAGTGGTTAAAGCAAGCCACCAGCTTTCCCAGATTTCACAATGGATTCAATACACTTTGGGGTGTATTTATAATAGAATTGCATAGCAATTCGCCCAGTGAAAGTGTATGTGTGTACGTTCTGTGTGAATAGTGCAAAATAAAAATGTTATTAGGCTATTTCATGTGCTGTTTAAATTGTTTTAATTAAATTTAAACAAAAACTACTGCCGAAACATTCAAATGGCACAGGGAATAGCCTAATAACATTTGTATTTTGCACTATTCGCACAGAACGTACACACATGCACTTTCACTGCGCGAATTGCTATGTAAATGTTTTATAGGACACAATGCAATACACCCCAAATTTAGTCACTAGCTGTGAACATACAGTACTTGCAAGTCAAGAGTTCTGCCGTCACTGGGTTATTGCATAATATAATGTCAGATATTTTTGAAAGTTATAGAATCAGCATAACAGCCAAGAAATTAGCATTTTCAGGGAGTCAGCAACGGCATCCAACATATTTATTTTAAAACAAGTTTTCTTCAAATATCAAGAAACTATCCAGTATATGTTGCCTCCAGCAATATTTTCACTTACAAAATCAGGATACCAGGAAACCATCAATAAAGATATGTTGGTTTGCAGAGACAAGCAAATTCCCAGACTCTTTACTCCGTTTGTTTGTTCTTAAATATTTAATTCCCACATGGTAGCCTCACAATTTCCTTGCATTTGTATCAAAATTATTAAGTTTATTACATACTTTTTTAAAAACTCTAAGAAATATATTCCTGGGTCCTCCTGTGTGAACTGCAGAAGTGATGGGACAAGGTTTTCTTTCTAAAAGATATTCGAAGTATCCCCATTGCATAGGGTAATGGAAGCCAGTGTTAGTTTGATGCAGAGATACTGTGGAGATAACTGTAGGAAAGTTATTGTTCCACATACACATGCAGAGCCTTTGTGGGACCACTCATCCCAGCATTTAGGCTGCAGTTGTGTTTACAGCATCTATAACAAGCCCTAGCTATTAGGCACCAGTGGATATGATAACAAGCCAAAAACGAAAAATTACGAAAGTGTATGGGTGCAAACAGGGGCGGACTGACCATTTGGAAACTCGGGCACTGCCGAGGGCTCGGGTCAGTAGGGGGCCCCATGAGATGCCCCTGGTACCTTTTTCATAGGCTTTTTTGAGTTTGGGCAAGGACACAGGGGCCCCATGATCCCCTAATGCCCGGGGGCCCCATGAGTTGTCAGTCCGCTTCTGGGTGCAAACAACATTAGATGCCAGGGAATGGTCAGCTAATAAAGCATAACAGAAAATAATTAGGGCCCAATTACTCTTATATGCACTTATATGCAATGTACACATTATGACCTGTTTTACCACACATTACTTGATGCGTCAACATACATTAATTACAGTATGGCAAATTGGTGCGGTTTGGACTGTACAGCACAACTTCTATTCCAATTAGAGAACAAACGGAAATGATAACAATTTGGGTTCAGTGTTATATTTTTAAACTTTATGTGTTCAATGTTTGCTTTAAAACATTTTGTACATGACAGAAGTTTTCCAGAGCACTATGGTTAGCTATTGAGACTAAATATCAGTTTTGCCTTGTGTCTTGTGGCTGCTATTTTCCAATTGGAATTTCAGAATGAGGTGCCTGATAAGAGATTAGTCATTTGCTTCTTTATGTAATCTGGAGCTAGAGCTACAGATGGAGACATATACTATTGGTTAAAAAGATAAAATATATTTTATTAATGCTTGGTATCTCATATTTTTGTATTTCTTTATGTTTTTAGGTCATTATGTGTTAATTTCTTAGCCTTGATCATATTAAATAAACTTTTATCTACAAATATTTTCCATTGCCTTACTCTTCTGTGCTAAGTACAAGCTACCATTGTTAAGCTGGCTATAGATGAGTCAGTTTTTTCGTTCAGCCAGTGGGTTGAACAAAAAACTGACATGATTCTCCCATCCACACATTCAGGGTGGATGGGGGAATCCTCTCCACTGTGTCTTTGTATTCTAACAGTAGAGAGACCTCTCTGCTGTCAGAATACACAGATCAGCACTGCAGGCTATAGCATCATCATCGAATGACTAAAATCCAACAGGTGGTTAAACAGAAGTCGATGGGTAGATTAACTTCTCTTCAACCATGGTGGCCATACATGGATCATAATTTGGCCAGTCCCTGTTGAACCGTCCGACCTTCAATCCATGTATGACCAGCTTTAAACCATACCTAAAGGACATCAGTCCAACACTTGTGGTCAAGTCTCAAATATCCCCAGCTACACTATATTCCCAAAAGTATTGGAACACCCCTCCAAATCATTGGATTCAAGTATTCCAATCACCTCCATGGCCACAGGTGTATAAAATCAAGCACCTAGGCAGGCAGACTGCTTCTATAAACATTTGTGAAAGAATGGGTTGCTCTCAGGAGCTACGTGAATTCAATTGTGGTACTGTGATAGGTACCTGTGCCAGTCCATCTGGGAAATTTCCTTGTTACTAAATATTCCATGGTGAACTGTTAGTGATATTGTAGCAAAGTGGAAGCAACTGGGAATAATAACAACTCAGCCACGAAGTGGTAGGCCACTGAAATCGCCCACTGTCTGCAGAGTCAATAGCTAAAGACCTCCAAACTTCATGTGGCCTTCAGATTAGCACAACAGTGTGTAGAGAGCTTAATTGAATAGGTTTCCATGGCCGAGCAGCTGCATCCAAGCTTTACATCACCAAGTGAAATGCAAAGCATCAGATGCAGTGCTGTAAAGCACGCCACCACAGAACTGTAGAGACATGTTCTCTGTAGAGACGAATCACGCTTCTCTGTCTGGTAATCCCATGGATGTGTCTGGATTTGGCATTTGCCAGGAGAATAGTACTTGCCTGACTGCATTGTGCCAAGTGTAAAGTTTGGTGGAGGGGTGATTATGGTGTGGGGTTGTTTTTCAGGATTTGGGCTTGGCCCCCTAGTTCCAGTGAAGGGAACTCTTAAGGCATCAGCATACCAAGACATTTTGGACAATTTCATGCTCCCAACTTTGTGGGAAGAGTTTGGGGATGAGTCCTGACCTCAACCTGATAGAACATCTTTGGGATGAATTAGAGTGGAGACTGCAAGCCAGGCCTTCTCATCCGATATCAGTGCCTGACTTCACATGCGCTTCTGGAAGAATGATCAAATATTGCCATAGACACACTCCTAAACCTTGTGGACAGCCTGCCAAGAGTTGAAGCTGTTATAGCTGCAAAGGGTGGGCCAACTGAATATTGAACCCTACTGACTTATACTGGGATGCCATTAAAGTTCATGTGCGTGTAAAGGCAGGCGTCCCAATATTTTTGACAACACAGTGTATGTCCTTGGGTTTACTGCAGAATGTTTTTGGTGGCATACTAAAAAAGAATGTTACAGATGCAAAATTTTATTTTTATACAACCATGGAACAGATCACATGAATAAAGCAGACAAACCCTCTCACTCACCAATCTACAGTATATAGGAGAAGTTGGTGCAAATACAAAAAAAAAGCACGTAAGAATCTATAATGTATAGAAATAGCTTGGAGGGGATGACTTTCTTCTCAACAAAAGTAGAGTTTTGCATATAATAAAAATAAGATTATTTTTGAGATTGCTCTGTCCACTTCACTCTCCTGTCCACACTTTTAGACATTTTTTAGTGAAAAATGAATGGGAAAGTCACCATTAACAAATGCCTTATGCCAAAGTCTTGCTCTTCTTGCTTAGGCCCCCAATTGGGCAACACTGACACAAAGTCACCACGTCTCTAAATATATCTTCCATAGCTATGGTCTTATTTTTGATTCATAGCCATAAAAATAACTCTTGCGATTGAAATGTCATTCGGGTCATTAGCTTCAACTTTTCTGAATGTTACCATGAAATATGCTTGACACATCCCTGATCGTCACCAAGGTTCAGAGCTATTCTCTGTGGAATCAAAGACCTCACACGCCAAATGTTTCTGACTACGTTTGAGTCACCCTGTCGGATGTGCTCACTGTCATTCAATTCCTGCTGATATATTCAGACAAGAAAATATTTCACCTTAGTTAAAAAAAAAAATCTGTATGTTTTTTATTGAGAGGACGTCAGAGTACCATCAGCAAACTCCGGGATGTTTGACATATTGCATACTGCCTCCAGTAGTTTAATGTACGAAGGCCATAGCTGTGACATAGTGAGAACATTAAGATGCTTATAAGGCCAAACAATGTGTATCTCTCAGAGTCGCAGAACAATAAATCCTTTACAGCCTGTTTGTTTAGCTAGTGAATTTTTAAACTAGAAATATTCCACCAGTCAAATTTTCAATTTACAAACATCAAATAGATTCAGCAGTAATTGATGGTCTTTGTTTGTAACTAAAATAATTGCTACAACAAAATGGTGCTTGGTCTCCTACTCATGGGAGAACCCCCTCTGACATGCTTTGCCCAATATAGGCTTAATCATAGAGGGCTCTATGATTAAGCCCTATTGGGGGAAACATGTTAGAGGGGATTCTCCCAAGGTAGAAGACCAAGCTGAAGTAATTTTTTACTAAGAGGAGCTCACTATATGTCAAGGCAGGATTCAGATGGGCACCATTTTGTTGAAGTCTTTGATGTTTCTGATGAGCCAGTATTCATCTCAAGCAAACAATGTGGCCATTCGACTGGGATAACAGATTAAAACATTTGAGCTGTATCAATTTTATTTAGTTTTTGATCTACTATGAAAGCATGGCTGTTAAAGTTATTGTATTTTTATCTGGTGTTACAGTATTGTCTGAATACTTCCAGAATGCCTCTCAGAAACACTGCCAGGATTGCCAACATCCTTTCCAAGACTCCAAATGGTACTCATAGAAACAATGAGATTTTAAAAAGATGTACAGACAGTTTGGGAAAGAAGGAAAGCAATCTGCAATAGGTTAGGTCATCCTAGATAATGGCCGTATTTGTCAGATAAGGGCTTTCCATCCATGTGTCATACAACCATATCATACCTTAGCTAAAAATAAGCCAAAATACTGGCATCTGACTATGAGCAGGAAAGTCTAAAATAAAAGACACTGCAAGCTCTGAAAAGTCTGTTGCCTGTATCTACTGATAAGGTTATTTTGCTATTATATTACTGTAACTGTAAAGACCGCACACCAGGGGTCAGTTTTAATTAGGATTCACAAGGATTTTTTTGGAAGGATTCGCTAATGAAACTGACATTTGTTGAGTGATTATTTAGAAGTTCTGAGATCAAGTGGCACGCGGTATTTCACAGTTTGGATTCAGTATCTTTTTAGAAGATGTTAGGAAATAATTACTGCAAATATCTGAGAAAGTTTAAATAACCTTTTAACTTGATTAAGTCATTAGTTGAGTTGTTAATTTATGAGCTTAGAGGGCTATGAATAAATTATTAATTGCAATTAAAGTTTGGCCATGATTCAGAAGTCATCTTGAATCTTCAGTGGAAGGGATAAAATAATTTACTTTGATGTGAATTTTAAACATTTATTTCAAATTTAAAGGTAATAGTGTTAGAATGTATTGTAAAATATTGCCTGGGTTAAATCCACACCCATGACATCTATGGTAATGGACTTTATTTTCAAGGTCACCGTGGAATAAGGGAATTAATCGCAGCACTCTACGTCTTCCCGATCTGTACTGATATGTCAGTGTAAAAGGGTTATGACTGCTGTATATTATAATCTTTTACTTAGAAATGGGTGTCACTAAGGGTTCTTGTACATGGACACCAAAAACGCCACTTTGTTAGGCATTTTTGTAAACAAACGAACTGCTTCCTGATGACATCAGAGTGACGAAAACACGTTAGAGGCGGGACTCCTGGTGGCTGACTTCAGGTCACAGCACTTCCTGACAGTTGGAACGCATGCCAGCCTAGGTGTTATATACACGGCGGCGCCAGCATTGCAGGACTACACGCTGTAATACCTAGTGCCAGTATGGCCAATGCTGCTTGATAAAGGAGCACACTTCTGCCTTCGCAGGCCAGCGCATGATCTGAAATGCGTCGCAGTGCATTCTGGGTATCTGACGTCATCACGGCCATGCTGCCACTGCATTCCAGCGTGCATTCCACCCGGCTCTGAAGGCAGGAAGTGCACGCCGGCTGGCCGGCTCCTCAGCTGTTCCCCTCCAGGCACCACGCTGCTCCAGCGGCACGCTGACTACACCATCCTCCATTCTGATGACAGCTCTTCACCCTGTACACCCAGCTGACCGATGTTACAACCTACTATGGTTTTTTAACCTCAACCATGTGAGTGTTTCTACCTTTCAACCTTAATAAAGTGGTATGCTGCACTTAGAGGCGCTTCTTCTTCTCTCAACGGTATATTTATTTTGTTTTATATGTCGATTTTAACATGAAATACTACACTATATAAAACTTCTATCCTTGGGTTCTGATTGTTTCTGTGGAGTAAATGAGAAGACTAGAGACATCACTACAGGCTGAACTTTCTTCCGATTTCATTGTGACACCAACAAGCGCATTAGACCTTCTTTTTAATTAAAAAGGTCACATCCATTCTGTGAGTTATATAATAATACTGTATCTCTGGGTGTATTGTGGACATTTTGTGGTGAAGGAGAACAAGCACTAATCACTGTTGTGGCTTAGAGACTGATATCTGAGGTCATGTTTAGTGACCTATGGACTTTATGATTTGTATTTGATGTTTAATCACAATTTATTATATGTATTTGATGCTTTTTCACGCATATAGATTTCACAGATTGATATAAAGTTGACACATTTCTTAAGGGTATTTTGCACTTAGCAGTTTAGCATTTCTTTTTTGAGATGTGGCATTTGTGCCCCCTATAGAGCTTTTAATTTTGCTGCTGACTACTGGCTGAACCAACTGCAGGTAGAGTTATTGATCTATAGCAGCCTTTCTCAACCTTTTCAACGCAGAGGAACCCTTGACATAACTTTCTGGTCTCAGGGAACCCCTGCTAAAAATGAATTTATCATGATACATTAGTGTGAAAGTCAGAGGTAAGAATGCTCCCCACACTTGTGGTCATTGGGAAGAATTACCCCTTTAGAGATTTCTAAAATGATCAATGGTGTCAGTGGGAACTTACCTGAGAAGCAAAAATTGCTCATTGCTCAAGGAACCCCTAGCAACCTCTGGAGGAACCCTAGTTGAGAAAGCCTGATCTATAGGGTGAATTACACACCAGATGTCAATTTACATTGTTATTTGCAGCCCTGAAAATGTTCCTTGTTCAACAGAAGGAAATAGCATCAGTTAGGGTGAGTCTGGATCCAATGGAAATTGGGACTTTTTCAGCCACCATAGTATAGGCATCAAAATGGCTTCAGCCTATAAGTTTCCGCCAAAAGCCATACCCCCTAATGTGTTTCGCCTTGCTCATGAAGGGCTTAATCACAGGGTAGCTGTCCTATGATTAAGCCCTGTTGGGCGGGGTGAAACCTGTCAGAGGCATGACCTATGGTGGAAACTCATACCTAAACTATGATGGCTGGTTGGGAGAGCGGCACCTTCTTGATTTCATGAATGTAGTGCTTCGGATGGGCTTGTTGACAACCTGTACACCTTACCTGAGGAACGTGGGAGCTCAGTCTCTGGCTTTGAGCGATGTTATAAGCTTGGTATCAACGTAAGCTGAAAGTTGTGCATTTTTTCCTGTAATTGTCAAAATTTATTGGTATGAATTTAATGAAGCACTTTGGATAGTCATTTTCACTTTCAATCACGCACACATGTCAGAAAACAGCAAAACATTATGCTAAGATCAAGCCAGTGCCGGGAGATCAAGTATTTATCTGATGGAACATATCTGCCATGGGAATTATCCCCCTTGTACTAGAGCTATGCTTGTTTTCCAAAGTGGAAGTTTCATTTGCATTGCAGTAGTGTCAGTTCCAATTATTAAGAACATTTTCTATTCTAGTTACAGTTTTCTTTGTTGGCTGAACAGATGAAATATGAAATATATGATTGCAAGCCCCTAATAAGTTGGTTGGTTGCTGTCTATCCTATTTTTCTTGGGGTTACATTAGAGAAAAAAAGTTGAAATAAAAAATCTGTGTATTGTCTTATGAAATTCTATCACAGATGGACAAATGAAATTATTTTATTGTGTTGCTGAAGACTAGGAGCCAGTAAGAACCAAGCTCCATGCAGGTTTTTGGTCCACCCTAAGCAGTGTCCTTTCTATGTTGATAAACATATGGTGAAGCTATCAGAAATATATATTTTCCCTCTCTTGCTTTACTCCTGACTAAAGAGATCTTACATTGTAACCGCAAGCCTAACTCCAGCCAAATACGCAGTTTAAATGTATACATGTGCTCTGTCTTGCTCACCTCTTGTAGTTTTTCCCTGTCACAATGTGCTGCCACTCTGTTAGTTTATCCCATTTCTTCTGTAGCCTACTTACTTTACAATAAAAGAGCAGAGGCATACAACTGAGGTCAACCCTTTGCTCTTATACCTGTATATGCTAGTTCTCAGTTGACATAAAGTGTTTTTTAACTCTTGCAGCCAAATTGGGCCAACACCTAATTAATTTTAATAAACAATATATTGTTACATGCTCCCATTCACATAGAATAGCTTTAAAAAAATATTAAAAAAGCTTGCCTTTTTATATGCCCTAGTAGTCTGTCTCTATTTTAGTTCATTCTCATTGTTTATGAGGGTGCTGGGCAGCTGTGCTTGCTATAATTAACCATCCCATGTACTTTTACTATTGCAAGGTGGTTGCTCTGTGCTGGATCACATACATGTTTGTGTTCCAACATTTGCGGGTAGAGGGTGCGTGCGCCCCATCTTTGCTGCATTCAGTACAGCATTTGTTGTCAATCAGTTTGCAGGTCCTGGCCAATGTTTTATGGCTGGGAGCTGTTGATCAGCTTAGGGAATGACAGTACACAGCCCTGTGTTTACTAACAACTCAGGGCTCTGTACATAGAGCAGCAATGGGGCAGTTTTTTTCTCCCTGCAAAGAAAGGAGAGAAAACAACCACATCTCCTAGTAAAAGCAGCACACATTACATACATTACACATTGTTAGGCACACAGTTAACCCTTTGATTGCCCCTAGATGTTATTATTATTATTATACAGTATTTATAGCGCCAACAGTTTGCACAGCGCTGTACATTACAATGGGAGACAGTACACAAGACAGTACAGTAACAATACAGTGCAATACACGAAGGGTTCGAGGGCCCTGCTCCTTACAATCTATGAGGGAGGGGAGAGTGGTACAGGAGGATATAGCTGTGGGGGATGGAGTGGTAGGAAGAGTGGGGGAGATCGGCAATTAGGGTAGGCTTCCCTGAAGAGATGGGTTTTCAGGGTGCGCCTAAAGGTGAGGAGGGTAGGTGACAGTCTGATGGATTGGGGTAGTGAGTTCCAGAGGATGGGGGAAGCCCTGGAGAAGTCCTGGAGACGGGCATGGGAGGAGGAGACCAGAGAACTAGAGAGTAGGAGGTCTTGTGAGGAGCGGAGAGTACATTTTGGGTGGTATATGGATATCAGGTCGGGGATGTAGTTTGAGGCAGTGTTATGGACAGCGTTGTACGTCAGTGTTAGTAATTTAAATTTTATGCGTTGGGCAATCTGAAGCCAGTGGAGGGATTGGCAGAGGGGGGTGGCGGATACGGAGTGGTTAGTAAGGTGGATGAGTCTGGCCACAGAATTCAGGATAGACTGAAGCGGGGATAGCCTGTGATGAGGTAAGCCAGTGAGGAGGGAGTTACAGTAGTCAAGTTGTGATATAATAAGGGAGTGAATGAGTTGCTTAGTAGTTTCTGGGGTTAGTTAACCCCTTTCCAGCCAGTGTCATTAGTACAGTGACAGTGTATAGTATTATTATTGATCACTGCATTAGTGTCACTGGAGATGTCAGTGTCAGTTCCAACCCAGTGTCAGATTGTCACAGTCCCACTATATGTCACTGATCACCACCATTACTAGCTTAAAAAAAAATTCCAGTAAATATATATATATATATATATATATATATATATATATATATTAGTTTGTGGACGTTCACACAAACCAATCAATATACACTTATTGGGATTTTTTTTACCAAAGACATGTAGCAGAATACATCTTGGACTAAATGTATGAAGAAATTAGATTTTTTAACATTTTTTATTGGATAAGTTTTATAGCCGAAAGCAAAGAAAATTTGTTTCTACATTTTCGGAATTTTTTAATTTATATATTAAAAAAAAAACACCCAGAGTAAAACCTTCCAGAGCTTAAGTGGTTAACCCTGTCTGTGCTTGCAGGCTTTATCAGTTGTAACTAGATTTGGGAACTCCTAACAAAGGGTTAACAGTTTAGAGGCTGGGCTTCTTGCCTTGTATGTTAATGAGGACAGATCTGGAACAGGCTCCCTCTAGCATCTTCAAAAAAACCTAGCAGTCAGCTATGACATCTCCTCCTGAGAAACATTTAACCACTTGCCTACTGGGCACTTCTACCCCCTTCCTGCCCAGGCCAATTTTCAGCTTTCAGCACTGTTGCACTTTGAATGACAATTGCCTGGTCATGCAACATTGTACCATATGACATTTTTATAATTTGTTTTCACGCAAATACAGATTTCTTTTGGTGGTATTTAATCGCCACTGGGTGTTTTATTTTTTGCGCTATAAACAAAAAAGAGCAAAAAAAGTTTTTCTTTGTTTCTGTTACAAAATTTTGCAAACAGGTAATTTTTCTCCTTCACTGATGTGCATTGGTGAGGTTGCACTGATAGGCAGCACTGATGGGCACTGATGAGGTGGCACGGATAGGTGGCACTGATGGGCACTGACGGGTGACACTGCTGGGCACTGATGGGTGGCACTGATGGGCAGCACTGATGGATGGCATTGATGGGCAGCACTGATGGGTGGCACGGATGGGCACAGGTGGGTGGCACTGATGGGCACAGGTGGGCGGCACTGCTGGGCGCTGATCATCAGTGCCTTGATCATCAGTGCCCTGATAACCAGTGCCGATCCCTTCACTGACAATTGCCGGTTCTCGGCTGTACTTTCCTCACACTGTGTGAGGAAAGTGCAGCCATTAACCGGCAACTGTATTTACCTGGTGATCTGCTGTGTCATTGGACACAGATGATCACGTGGTAAAATGCCGCTGTGATTGGCCGTTTACCGTATGACGTGATCAGCTGTGTCGGTAGGACACAGCGTTCACCCGCGGCACCAGGTGCGCACTGCTGGGGGCGCTCAGGGGGGCGTGTTCTGGAATGACGTCCATGGACCTCGTCCCAGAACCAGACAACCGTGCTATAACCGTCCTTCGGTGTGTGAATGGGAACACATAACAAGCGTATTTGGGTTAATTTACTAAGATCAATGAGTTTAAAATCTGGTGCAGCTTTGCAGAGAAACCAATCAGCTTCCAGTTTTTTGTCAATGCTTAATTGAACAAGCTGACGTTAGAAGCTGATTGGCTACCATGCAGAGCTGAACCAGATTTTGAAATCTCCAATTTTAACAAATCAACCCCATAGTGTTATGTGTTCCCACAAAAAGTGGAAATACGCTTTGAAGGGGTTTCTAAAGGCTGGACATTTTTTACCTTAATGCATTTCCTGCATCAGGGTAAAAAATGTTTCTGTATTTGTATAGCCCCTCACTCCACTGTATACTTACCTAAGCCCAATCTTGATCCACTCTATGCCTGTCTGCAGTGGCTCTCTCTCTCTGCTCACAGAGGCAGCAGTGGGAGGCAATGTGAGCAGAGAGCAGGGTTGACGCACACAGCCCAACTTGGGAGAGACTTGCAGGTGCGCCCCCCTATGAAGCTGCTTTCTATGATGGCACATCGAGAAGAGGAGGAGCCCAGCCAGCAAGGGCTCGAGAAGAGGAGGTTCAGGACAACTCTGTGCAATACCATTGCACAGAGCAGGTAAATATAAAATGTTTATTATTTTAATTTAAAAAAATTAAATGAAGCTTTACAATCACTTTATGCTAGCTATACATGGCTACAGTTATCATGTTCAGCCAGTGGGCTGAATGAGAAAAAAATCAATAGATTCCTCCATACTAAACAACATGGATGGAGCAGTTTCCATGACTAAAGGGCGCTGCAGCTGATTGGATATACAGTTGTGTCCAAAATTATTCAACCCCCAATGCTGTAAAGGGGTTTAGGGACTATAGTGTACATTTGGAATTGTATTCAGAATCAAATCCTACAAGGACGTTGTAACTACCCAAATGCAACTAAAATGACATCAATTGTTTATGTAATACAGTAGTAAATGGTTCTTATGTGGTTTCTTCATTGCCACAATTATTCAACCCCTTAAAGACTACCACTCTGAAGAACAGAGGTTCATACAGGTGCTTTCCATCAGGTATTGAAAACACCTGTGGATGTCACCGAGCAGCAATCAAGCATAATAAGCACCAATTAGGCAGCTTTAAAATGACTGTGATACTCAGCTCCTTCTAGACATTTACTGGTGTGGTTACAAACATGGTGAAGGCAAGAGAATGGTCCAGGAAGACAAGAGAAGAGGTGATTTCTCTTCACAGGAAGGGCAATGGCTATAAGAAGATTGCAAAGATGTTAAACATACCAAGAGACACCTTAGGAAGCATCATTCGCAAATTCAAGGCAAAGGGCACTGTTGAAACGCTACCTGGTCGTGGCAGAAAGAAGATGCTGACTTCGACTGCTGTGCGCTACCTGAAGCGTAGAGTGGAGAGAAGTCCCCGTGTGACTGCTGAGGAACTGAGAAAAGATTTGTCAGATGTGGGTACAGAAGTTTCAGCCCAGACAATAAGACGCACACTGCGTAATGAAGGCCTCCGTGCCAGAACTCCCAGGCGTACCCCCTTGCTGTCTCCAAAGAATAAGAAGAGTCGACTGCAGTATGCCAAAAGCCATGTGGACAAACCACAAAAGTTGTGGGATAGTGTTCTGTGGACTGATGAAACAAAATTAGAACTGTTTGGGCCCATGGATCAACGCTATGTTTGGAGGAGGAAGAACAAGGCCTATGATGAAAAGAACACCTTGCCTACTGTGAAGCATGGTGGAGGGTCAATCATGCTTTGGGGCTGTTTTGCTTCTGCAGGTACAGGGAAGCTTCAGCGTGTGCAAGGTACCATGAATTCTCTTCAGTACCAGGAGATATTGGATGGAAACGTGATGCAGTCCGTCACACACCTGAGGCTTGGGAGACGTTGGACCTTTCAACAGGACAATGATCCCAAGCATACCTCCAAGTCCACTAGAGCATGGTTGCAGAGGAAAGGCTGGAACATTTTGGAGTGGCCATCGCAGTCACCAGACTTAAATCCGATTGAGAACCTCTGGTGGGACTTAAAGAAAGCAGTTGCAGTGCGCAAGCCTAAGAATGTGACTGAACTGGAGGCCTTTGCCCATGAAGAATGGGCGAAGATACCCGTAGATCGCTGCAAGACACTTGTGTCAAGCTATGCTTCACGTTTAAAAGCTGTTATAACTGTAAAAGGATGCTGTACTAAGTACTAAGATTGAATGTCACTTGGGGGTTGAATAAAACTGATAATGCTGTGAGCACAGAAAAGACATTTGTGGTTATTTCATTATAACTGTTATGTTATATTTGTCTGACCTACAAGTGCCTCTTTAATGTAAATGTAAGCAAGATGACTGAATGATCAAAAGCAATGTCAAACTGGCCAAAACACTCAATTTCAGTGGGGGTTGAATAATTTTGGACACAACTGTAGTTACTACTATTCAGGTGTCAATTTTCCAGCTGGCCAAAATTTGATGCCAAAAGAAATTTGATGCATGCATGGTCAGCTTAAGTGGTCTGAGCAGTGAATTAGCACCCTATTGACTTTGTTGTCCTTTCCTGATTCCTATTATACTGGGGAGCTAAAGGAAAGACAAATCATAGTACCATAGTCCCTATGATAGCAGTATATAAAATACAAGAATTTCTAACAAATACCTAATTAGAGTGAATGATATCTTTCTTAAAATACAGGAATTTTCCAGCACTGAGCTCTGTTAATTAGCAAATAAAACCTAATTAGATCGTGCTTGTAATATTTCAATACAACAGAGGACTCAGTTGGAATAAATTTGCAAATATATGGGAAAGTCACGCTCAATCATCAAGTCACCTGTGTACAGAGTACTCTCTTATCTATGAGAGCACTCTCAATGAAGATATACACTCACCGACCACTTTATTAGGTTCACCTGTTTAATTGCTTGGTAACACAAATTGCTAATCAGTCAATCACATAGCAGCAACTCAATGCATTTAGGCATGTAGATGTGGTGAAGAAAAACCGAACATCAGAATGGGGAAGAAATGTGACTTAGGTGACTTTGAACATGACGTAGTTGTTGGTTCCAGACGGGCTGGTCTGAGTATTTCAGAAACTACTGTTCTACTGGGATTTTCTAAAAAAGAGAACATATCCAGTGAGTGTCAGTTGTGTGGATGAAAATGCCTTGTTGATGTAAGAGGTCAGAGGAGAATGGGCAGACTGGTTGCTGTGACATTCAGATGGTAGTGTCAGATTTTGGAGTAAACAACATGAAAGCATGGATCCATCCTGCCTTGTATCAATGGTTCAGACTGGTGTTGGTGGTGTAATGGTGTGGGGGATATTTTCTTGACACTAGCAAGGTGTATCTGATAAGGTGGCTGGTGAGTGTAGATAGCTACTTTGAGTAGGCTTACCAGAAGGGTAACCACATCTCTGCTTATAGATGCAGTGCTATGTAAAGCCAATACCTATGCCTATAGATCTTATATGTGTATGAACTTAGGACCCTAATACAGCAAACTGGTAAAATGGGAAATGCTTTATCTCATCTACTTAAATTCTTCTACAGATTAGCCTTACAGGGCAAAAACAGGCCAAAAAAAACAAAATTCCTAATAGTAAAGCAAATGAAAAACAGTTCATCTGTTACTCTATTTGCTAAGGCACTTCATGTGTTTGTGGGTTCCACAAATATAGCATTATTAAACCTACTGCAGATTAAATCCTAGCCCATCTACCTCATTTGATGATGGAAATGTGTCCTTAGTTGCTTTGAATATAGGTTCTTCTCATGGCTTCTAAGCTCTTTCTGCTTGTATGGAAACAACTGGGGATATAGAATTTACATGTCTCATGTTTCTTGGTGTGGCAGAAAATGACAGCACTATAGGTAGGTAGAAATGAGTGTAGGAAGCCAGAAGTGACTTTTCAGTAGGATTGCCATAAGTGGCCCAATGGCTAGCAAGACCCAACTCTATGGATGTGGGGAGGCAATGATGACTTTGCCCAACTAATGGTCTGTTTTCTTCTAGCCTGATAAACTCCAGTAAAAGAATTTTCTACTTTTCCTTCACATGTATCCATTTTTATCCTGAGCATTTTGTTGGCCGAAGAAAGCCAAGTTCTGCAATGTTCCAGTTTTCTTACACTTGTTCCCATTAAATGTCTGTCCTTCACTGTGACTAGCTTAAATGTTTCTCTCAAGGCTGGTGAGCAAGTCCATGGAGCCAGGCCCATTATGAAGCAGAGCTCAACCCAACATAATTCACCATGCCCTCTTTGCCTTTGAGAAGAGACACAAGGGACTTTAGAAAGTTTCCTACGGCCTCTTTTTTCTGCTTCAGCATAGATAATTTCACATTATCTTTCCTTACTAAAATGTATAAAAATGTAAAATAACTACATCACTATTTTATTTCTAACTTTTTAAGTTTATACATTAACCAGTGTTGTATATCTTTTTTTTTACTATGTAAATTAATTCTTTATTTTGTCAATAAACAAGTGTCTATAAAACCAAAATTAAAAATGCTGCATTACCTCACTCTGTTATTGTGTAATTTAATGGTACTCATCTTTTTTTTATTTTAAATCTGAGAATAACAGTCTAAAGTACCTCCAGATCCTGCCAGTTTCTCTCTTTTATGCATCTGTGTGACTATGCTACCAATCGGTTTCTACCTGCTGCCATCATTCCTTCTATGTACACATCAGAACCTGCAGGCTGTTCCTGGAGAATAAATAACAGTAGCTCTTGCTGCCATCCTATAGAACAGCCATTACTAAATGGCGGATTGTGGTCAAGACCAAGTGACAGTTCTATCTGGACCACTAGCCAGTAGGCCAGTCCCCAGAGAAGGTTCCTGCTCCTCTCTGCAGTGATTGTTTGTAAGAACTGCCAGCATCTTAAGAACTAGAGATGTTACATGAGTTCCTTGCCCCCAGCATCACAGGAGGATTGAAGTAGAATCTCCTTAGTTCACACCTGCAGCCTGTTCCACCTTCTGGCTTCCGCCCTTTACCTGCCTGGCGCTAAAAGATATGGGGCACCTCATGTAAGAGGGCACTCTGATCAGGACTCCTGATGTAAGGGAGGACTCTCATGAGGATACCCAATGTAAGGGGGCACTCTGATGAGGACACTTTATTTAAGGGGGCACTCTGATGAGAACTTCCATTGTAAAGAGACACCCTGTTGAGGACACCTGATGCAAGGGGGCACTCTGGTGGGACACCTGATGTAGAAGGGCTCTTTGATGGGGACGCCTGATGTAAGGGGGCACTCTGCAAATTGACAGATATTATTGAAATGTGACATATTGTGGCTTATGCCAGCTGAAAAATGGCAAGTATGAAATATTATTATGCAATATCAAAATATGAAAAACACCTCTTCATAATTAAAGTGGTTGTAAAGGTTGAAGATTTTTTACCTTCATGCATTCTATGCATGAGGGTAAAAAACCTTTTGTGTGCTGCTCCCCACACAGCCCCCCTAATTTTTACCTAAACCCTCTATCGATCCTGCAATGTGCATGAGAACCTCAGCTATCCCGAGTCTCTCTCTGCTCATTGGTTGAGACACAGCAGCAGCAGCAGCCATTGGCTTCCACTGCTGTCAATCACAACCAGTGAGCCAATGAGAAAAGAGTGGAGGGTGGGGCCGAGCTGATGTCATATGGATGCACAGAGCGGGACTTTGGAGTGAGCACACACCAGTACCCCCATAGCAAGTGGCTTGCTGTTGGAGGCACTGGTCAAGGGGGAGAAGCCAGGAGCGTTGGCAGGGGACCCAAACAGAGGAGGATTGGGGCTGCTTTGTGCAACACTATCACACAGAGCAGGTATGCATGACTTTTTTTTTTTTTTTAAACCTGAAGCTCTAATATCACAGAAAAAAAAACTATAACTATTAAAAGCTTTTCTGGCAGGATTTTTTTTCTCTTGTGTCCCTTGCTGTGATTTTCCCCTCCTGGTTGCTTGTTGTGCAGACAGAGGAGGCAATCACATATGATTGGGCATAAGAGCACAATCGGAAGCCACCCAGACATAGGCTGAAGGCATAAAGAAATAGTCCAGGGCCACAAGCCTCATTGCTAGTATGTAAATAATTATATTCATTGTTTGCTTTTGTAAAGTGAAATTAAATTTAAAAAATGTAATTTGTGCTACATTATAGGAAAATTTAGAAATGTTAATTGAGCCCAAGCAGTGCCCTAAAAATGTATCTGTGTTCTAGAGTTTCTCCTTAACCCTTTCCTGCCTAAGGGTAAAACAAATGTTAATGACATGTTTTAGTAAAACCGTACATATCGTCACAACTACTTCATGTATCCAGGTGGATTATACCTTGTTGTTTTCAGGACAAATTGGGCTTTCTTTTGGTGATAAATGGTAACAGATATCTCCTGATTTTTTTTTATTATTATCAAAGGAAAACTGGCCCAAAATAATAAAAATAAATCATTTTTTAAAATTATGTGTATATTTCTTACTATTACCATAATTTACCACCAAAGAACAACCCAAAATATATTCTCCTGGTGTGCATTTCACATCTAAATGCACTGACACTAACTGACGTTGATACTTATTAAAAAAAAATTAAATTCTACTCAAAATATGCTGACCATGACCTTTGACCCAGTCCTTGAACTTTGACCCCCACCCTTGACCCTAACACTAAGCCTGACAAACCATGATCTTGTTATTTTATTCTTTATTTTTTATTCTTAATTTTTATTTTATTTTTTACACACTTTTGTTTGTGTATACCCTCCTCTCCTGCAAGAAGAGAAAGATACATTGTATCTTTCCCTTCATTCAGAAGAGGAAATAAACGCAGGAGCAGGCTAACAGTGACTGATCACTGTGATGGCCAATCAGAGACAATCACAGCAATCAGGTGACCTGGAACAGGGAGTCTGTGGTTCCGATCGCTAGTACGTGACTCGGAGCTCTCGGCGAGACCCTGGTCTCTGTGCTAGGAGAGCAGAGAGTGCTACCAGCACAAAGAGTGATACGCATATATGTGACCCCACTGAAAAAGACTCACTTCCATGAGGCCACTTAAATGCGTATAGTGGCCTGGAAGGGGTTAAAATAGCAGTACTCTTCATATCTAAGGGTGCCTAAGCACTCCTGTGCCTACAGCTTTATAGATAAATATTTTTAGTGTGAAATCTAATCTGCTGCCTCTGACTGCTAATCACTGGACATTTGGAGTTACATAGTTAGTCTGGCTGAAAAAAGACAAAAGTCCATCCAGTTCAACTATTAAAAAAAAAGTTATAATCCTACACTCACAATTCAAGGGGAAGGCAAAAAACCCAGCAAAGATGATCCAATTGCTCCTGCAGGGGAAATAATTCCTTCCTGATCCCCTGTGAGGCAATCGGATATTCCCTGGATCAACTTTAACTATAAATGTTAGTATTCAGCGATATTCTGTGTATCCAAGAAAGAATCCAGGACTTTTTTTTAACCACCGGACACTTTTACCCCTTCCTGTCCAATTTTCAGCTTTCACCTCTATCACATTTAGAATGACAATTGCGTGGTCATGCAACGCTGTGCCCATATGAATTTTGTAGCATTTTTTTGAGACAGATAAAACTTTATTTTGGTGGTATTTATTCATCACTGGGATTTTTATTTTTTTTGCTATATTAATGAAAAAGTCCAAACATTTGAAAAAAAAGTGTTTTTCTTATAAAAGTTTGCAAATAAATAATCTTTCTTCATAAATCTTGGCCAAAATGTATTCAGTTATTTTTTTCGAAAAAAAAAAAAAATAACCCAGATTAGTTTATAACCAAAAATTATAATTTAAAAATTTTTTTTTTTACATTTTTATTTTTATTTTTTTTACATACTGTCACCCTAGCAGTACAGTGTCACCATAGTGACACTGTACTACTTGTGGGGGGTTATGAAGATTTTTTTTTTTTACACTGATTGCTTTTACACCCATAAAGGCTGTAAGATCAATCATTTCTCCTTCTCGCTGGCTGCATTCTTTCAGCCATTGAGAAATACTGTGTGAGCTGTGATTGGTCACAGCTTGTCACATGATACAAGGCTGTTGTGAATAGCCTTGTACCATATGACCTCTGTGATCATTCACAGATTTCACACGTAGTAAGCAATGATGTCAGGAAGTGACATCTTGCTTACTACTCTTCATGTGATCACTGATTGGCAAATCTGTGATCACATGATCGGGACCTCACATAGAGGTCCCGTACAATGATCGGGGTTCCACTGTGTCCGGAGGACAAAGCGGGCACCGCATCGTGGTTGTGCGCGCTCCCAGGGAGCATATCACAAGCAGGGGGAGCGGGAGGCCATTTATAAATGGCCACCCACCCCTGCACTGCTCCTGTACAGCCATTTACATACATGGGCCAGACGGAAAGTGGTTAAAGCAATCCACTGAGCTGGCCAGAACCAACTCTTGAGGGAGTCTATTCCACGTTTTCACAGCTCTCACTGTCAAGAAACCTTTCCGTGTTAAATTTCCAGAGTTCACTATATGAACCACTGATGTATTTATACATGTTGATTATATCCCCCCTTAATCTCCTCTTCTCAAGAGAGAATAAATTCAGTTCCGCTAATCTTTCCTCATAGCTGAGCTCCTCCATGCCTCTTATCAGTTTGGTTGCCCTTCTCTGTACTTTCTCCAGTTCCCCAATGTTCTTTTTGTGACTTGGTGCCCAAAACTGAACTGCATATTCCAGATGAGGTGTTACTAATGATTTGTACAGGGGTAATATGGTATCTCTCTCTCTGGAGTCTGTACCCCTTTTAATACAAGAGAAGATTTTGCTCGCTTTAGAACCCGCAGCTTGGCATTGCATGCCATTATTAAGCTTGTGGTCTACCAGAACTCCCAGGTCCTTCTCCACCATTGATTCCCCCAGTTGTACTTCCCCTAGTATGTATGTTGCATGCATATTCTTATCGTGTGGGGAACTGTGTCAAACGCTTTTGCAAAATCCAAGTACACCACGTCCACCATCACCCCTCTGTCCAAGGTTTTGCTCACCTCCTCATAAAAAGAAATCAGATTTGTTTGACAACTTCTGTCTTTCATGAATCCATGCTGTCTGTTGCTTAAAATATTTTTTTCCTGCAAGAACTCATCTATGTGGTCTTTTATTAAACTCTCCAGTATCGTCCCAACTATAGAGGTTAAACTAACAGGTCTAGAATTACTTGGTAAAGATTTTGACCCCTTTTTAAATATTGGCACCACATTGGCCTTACGCCAATCCAGTGGTACTATGCCAATCATTAAAGAGTGTCTAAAAATTAGAAACAATGGCTTTGAAATGACAGAGCTCAATTCTTTAAGGACCTGTGGGTGTATGCCACGGGAGTGAGATTAGGTGATGTCACTACTGTGCTTTCTGTCATGAAGCTCTGTTGGAAGCTCTGACATGAGGAAGCAAAACTCTGCCTCCACCAAGATGGCCACTTCCACACTGGGACACAGTGCAGAATAAGTCATGATAAGTCACTAATGGGGAGAGGTCAGTTGCAGGTAGACCATGGGTAATACTAGTGGTTAGCCCTTTCCACCTTCATGCTTTTTTTGGGCACAACTTTTTGGAAGTTCTTATACAGATTTATTGTCAATAACACATACCTTCCACCTTTTTGAGATGGGAACGAGGGACACCAATTAGCAAACGTATTTAGGACACACCCCTGTCACGCCCCCTTAAAGGAGAATTATCCAAAAAATGATTAGTTACACAAGTGCTTTGGTTTTTACCACTACTATTCCTTTATACTGACTCTCAAAAATTACAAATGCAGCAATTTTGAAAATGGATGAAAGGTTTAGCACTGGAAAACTTTTTTTGAAACATAAAAAGTACATTTTATATACAACTATATAAATCAGATCAAAACGAGGGACACATGAGGAGGAAAAAGGGACAAAGGGAATTTGTTCCAAATCAGGGGCACTCCCTCGATATCAGGGACAGTTAGGAGCTATGATAACAGTTATGTATTAGTGTGTAATCGGAGACCATTCATCCTTATGGCCTAGTATACAAAATAAGGGGATTGGGGAACACAGCACTTTACTTATACCTCAGTAATAAAAACTACTTAGACTCACACAGGTGCCACTTTGGTGCTTTGTACCGAAAATAAATATCTCTACAGCTAAGAGCCATGTCTGTTCCTATAAAAAGTATATCCATATGTAGTTATATGGAAATGAGGACGTGCTTGCCGTTGAGAAGAGAAGAAGACATATGTTAGTGTGAATATGCCTGGAGCGTTTCCACTGCATGGAGCAGGACTAATGAGGTACTCACAGAGAAAGAAGTGTCATGCCCTGGGGCATACTGCACTCATCACCCACAGCATACCTGACATGGGACATCCAGAGTCTTGTAGCAGTGCACCAGGAGGGTTCACTGGTCTGATGTACTGTGCTGTGTGAGGGAATCCATCAGTGTAATGTAGGTGTTGTTATGTCATCTCAGATAAGGTCATAAAGTAATGTAGACAAGTCAATCTTGAATGTAATTTGCTACATCTAAAAAGAAAGTTAACAATACTGAAAATAATGCCAACAAAGCACATAACGCATGTTACGATCTGACTGTACAATCTTCTTTACCTCTACTAACAATTATGTAGTGCAAGAGCCTGTCTGATGAACACAAATCTCTGTAATTGTGCCAAGGAAAAAAATAAACCTCCACTCAATCCAAGAAAAAACATACAAGCAAATGAACTGCTTTGTGTATAGATAAGACCTAACTAATAGACTAATTCTATTCATTTCCGCCAACCATATTGAAGGGCCAAACTGCACATGCACAGCAGAAGAATGTAAACAACGTTGAAGGCAATATCAAGGTAAGGTGCTTAGGGGGATGGGGACATCAGGATAAGGAAACTTTATTGGCATGTTTCCTTATCCTTTCCAAATGGCAAGGGGAGCAGTTGGCCTTGGATGTGAAAAGTACAAAAAACCAGGCCCTGGATATACAAGACACTGCTGCCACTGCTTAAGAGAAGAAAGGACAATTCATAGTGCAATCCCATATAAATTTTGCTTTATTAAAGTATTAAAATTCCCTCCAAAAAGTATATAGATAAAGGCATATCAATGCCATATAAAAAATGGTTATCGCACATTCTGGGTTGTGTGATACCGGAAGTGACTGTGACGATCGCGGCGTCAGACCCCAGCCCTTCTCAACAAAATCATGACCGAAGGACTAGCCAATCTAAAACTGCGCTGTCATGTGCGTAACAATGCCATGCCCAGCTGCACCCTGCACAAAGATTTTCCAGCTAATAGACCACAACCTGTGTGCCAGCAGCCTGGGAGCGATAGTTACTGGGTCAGGTTAATTACACAATTAACCCTTCACACTGCCACCACCTCCTTTTTGTACAGAGAAAGAGGAAACTCAGCAATATCAGCAATAACACTTTGGTGTTTGAATAATTGTCGGTATACCGCTGTCACTGCAGGCAGAGATATACCAAAGTTTAAAACACACACACAGTAGCGCTCTTCAGAGGCAGGGGTGCTTAGTTTGCATTAAAGAACTTTAGAAACAATTCAACTTTCAGAAAGTAAGATTTATTACTAAAAGGTCAAAAGGGTGCAATAAAAATATTTACAGAAAAAGATGTTGCCAATATATATATATGTATATATATATATAAATATACAGAGAACAATAGCACAGCAAAGAGAGAACAGAAAGAAGTTTAGAGGAATAAAGTACTTGCCGTCAGCCTTGGGTTAAGCAGATCAGGTTTCAGAGCCAAAAGGGTCTTATCTCCCAAAGTTAGTTTTTCTAGGAACTCCTAGGAACTGTCTAGGAACTCCACAGGGTGTCTCCCTGAAGCAGAGAACCAATCACCTTATTTGGGGAGGGGGTTGTGTAGGCGTTGAGCTCAGGCTATGACCAAAGCCTTCCCAAATTATACTATGGCCAATAACTTTTCCTAAGTACATATAACATTCTATCCATGAGTAGATTAATACCCAGAATCATCTGCTGAACGGTTAGATATGAAATATGACATACCTGCTTGAATGGTTAAGGAGATATAATTTTCTGCTCTCCTGTGTATGTCAGATAGGGGGTGTAATATACCAGGCGATTTGTATTAAAGTGAGCCATCCGAATATGTGCTCCATGTTTGTGTAATTATTTTCTATTTGGAGATATAAAATTATATGGAAAACTAGGTTTTAAAATGTAAGTCTGTTTTACTACTCCCTGGAAGGTCTTTTGAAGCTCAGTGAGGGCTCGGTTTACGGCTTTACGACCCCCTTCTCCAGCAAGAGTCTCGCAGACAGAGGGGCACCAGCTAGTTGTGGGATTTATAACCATGATGCCCTCCCAATGAGTTTGCTGCCTGTGATCTGCATCAAACAGACCACATGTCACTCAACAGAGAGGGAGGGGGGATGAAGAAAGCTGATTTGAGAGTAGAAACGATACAAAATGTAAGATTCTTCACAAGATGGATGACCACGTCCATCTCGGTGTGCACGATTGCTACAGTGACGTCACTAGGCTTCGCCCAACGCATTGCGTCATTGGTCACGTGACTTCCTCAGGGTCCCTGAATGTGTGACGATATACCGTCTCAATGGGAGCTCTGGAGTCCGATCTCTTAAAGGGCCAGTATCGAGGTAATAGCCATTGAAGGATAGCAGTGGATGATCAACATTTAACCACATCCCAACCTCCCTATAGCATATATACTACTACAGAGGGCAGGGGTGCACAAAATCACATATATATACATGATTTTGTATTTCTGGGTAGGGGGCACGCGCAGGCTGCGTGCGCCCTACCTGCGCTGCCATTTGCTGTCAATCACTGGGTCCTAGTTGATGCCCACCGCAGTCCTGCTATAAGTTTCTGATCACTGCCATTACTAGTAAAAAAAGAAGAAAAAATTCCAGTATACATACCGCCATTTGTAAAGACTATAACTTTCACGCAAACCATTTAATTTACATGTATTGGGATTTTTTTTAGCAAAGACATGTAGCAGAATACATTTTGGCAAAAATTTATGACAAAATTTGATTTTTTACTGGACATGTTTATTAGCAAAAAAGTCAAAAATATAGTTTTTTTCTCAAAATTGTCGGTTTTTTTTTATAGTGCAAAAAATAAAAACCGCACAGGCAATCAAATACCCCCGAAAGAAAGCTCAGTTCGTGGGAAAAAAAAGACATGATTTCATTTGGGTCTAGCATTGCATGACCGCTCAATTGTCAGTCAAAGTAACACAGCGCCGTAACACAAAAAATGGCCTGGTCAGGAAGGGGGGTAAATCCTCAGGAGGGCAAGTGGTTAAAGTGACCTATTCTCTATATAGGTCAAGGAAGAAGGTGAGTATATGGTACACTTATCGGTGATGGGAAGCACTATGGATTATTGTACACATTGGATAATGTGAATATTGAATCACCCTGTTGTGGAGCACGTTGTGTTTCTGTTCAATGTGAGTGCATACGTTTCGTTCACTTAGTGTTCAATTTATTTAAACGGTGTTGCACTATGGAATGTATTTAGTTTTTTTATGCATTGTTTGGACCCAAGATTGAGTGAAGATATATTTGGAGGGAATAATACATGGATTTATCACAATATGAAGGATACACATTCCAACAAAAACTAATTTGACCTATTATATTATGTAGGTCGAACTCTAAGGTGAGCAGGGAGTGTGCCCTTAATACAAGCATGTTTTGGAAAGTGGATGACAGCACAGTATTAGGACATTTTGAATTTGGAATTGAACTATCATATTTTCACAGTTGATTTATTGTGGACTGTTATATATTGTTTACTTGAGTTTTCTATATATTTTTTTTATGAGGAGTTGCACTATAATTATTTTTAATATAAAGGGGTACTGTGTACCCCTTACCCATTTATTTAAGGGAGGGGCAGATATCTGGGGACCTCCTTATTGTAAATGGAGCTTTCAAATTCTGATAAGTCCCCCTTCACCTGTTTGTTCTTCCTTTGGCTACCAACAAAAGACAGCAGCGAAGTGTCATTTTGCAGCAGTAGGCAGTACAGCTACTAGGTGACCTGATATTTTTATACTGCAGCTATCCCATCCCAAGGATCACCTATCACTGAGACAGGAAGAGAGGGAAGATCTCTGCAATGGGGAGACATAGAGATTAAACATTGACACAAAGCAGATGACCAAAATTGTAAACAGTAGTGGTTGCACATCACTATGGTGTTAATCTTTAAGGTTTTTTTTTTTTGTCAGAAAATTCAGCTCTTATTTCAAGTGGTCATGTGACTGCTTTTGCAATCCCCTTTTAGTGAGGACCCTCCCGTGAGAAGGTATGTGGGTGGGGCTAGTTAGTTCTATATAATCTGTGGACCTTTCAAGGTAGACCTGTAACAGGATCTGTTGGGAGAACCCTTCTATTAGGGACCCACAATGAGGATAGTGGAAGAGTTGAGCTACCATTCTATACTCAAGTTGGACTTCTACTGAGCAGAATTGTGAATGTTGAAATGGAGGGAGTTGAGGTGAAGTTTGCGGTGTTAAGAACTATTCCATTTCATTGCTAAGGCAGTAAAAATTGTTAAAAAGGTATAAAAAATATGTGATCGCGCTAAAAGGGAGCAGCTATGCACAAAAGGTAACCAAAATAAAACCTCAATAAAAATGGTAAATAATGGTGCAGCGCTTAAAAATGGAAATAAATCATCTTAATAAATAATCTTATATGGAAGCAACTTATCAAATGCAATGAATGAAGTTCATGAATAAACAGTTGATAAATAAATAATAAAAAGTTCAAAGGTGACTATAGTTCTCTGAAGGTGCCTGCTTCAATGGTAATCTGGTGCTTGTGCACATGGTTGTAGAAAAATTGCGCACTCACCAGATGTAAATATATATCCAGATGTCCTCGAGATGGACCAGGTGATGGGTTATCCTCCCTCTGAAGGGCAGGTGGCACATCTGATAATTCCAGGGCTTAATGATGATCCAAATCAGCCAGAGGTCCCCTTAAGGGCTGGGTGGGTGTAGGCATTTGATAAATTGCTTCCATATAAGATTATTTATTAAGATTCTTTATTTCCAGTTTTTAGCATTGCACCATTATTTACCAAAAATGGTTAAAAGGCTGACCATGTGGACATTCCTTATTTCTGCAGGTTGGCCTCGGGCTAAGAGTATGTGAGTGACCAAAGATGGCGGAGTTTCTCACTGTTACAGATGTGTCTTCCCTTCCCTGAAAAGATGAATACAGAAGAGCTCTTTGACTAGAATGGTGTTTGCTGGCAGCAAATCAGGACCATGCTTACTGCTGTTTCTCTCTCTCCCTCATTCTGTTTCAGTATAACAGGGGCATTGGGTGTGGAGAAGAGGAGCCAAAACATTTTTTCTGGTAATGACATTATCTAGTCCTGCACTTTAACTCCCATCACCCCTTGCTGGACTTCTCATTGTTGAGGTTGTCTTTCAAAAGGGAAAAAGGACAGGGCTAGTTTGTGGTAGGAAATATGTGCATGACCATCCTCTCCTTCCTCAGTAAATATCCTAGACTATTAAGGGAAGCATTAGCCCAGGCTGCATTACATATTTTGACTGGACATACACTTTAGGTTCTTCAAAACTTCAAAACAAGCAAAAAACTGTTTTGGCTGGGGTAGGCATTTAAGTCATATTACAAGACGTCATTCCAGATTTATTCTATCATCACAGTGGAATTTTCTGAAGACTTGTCTCACACTTTTAAAGCTTCAAGGTAGGAGACATTGTACCATACAAAAGCCACTCTTGAGCTGGATAAATTAAAATCTTCCCTGCTGCTCCTGACTGTATTTCAATTTTTTCTTCCTCTTCTGTATTTATTTAGCTGTAATGTAAGCAAAAGGAGTAGTCCCTGGTGGCCAATGTCTTGTTTGATGCATGACACGCATAAGGAAAATTGTCTCCGGCTTTGAGCAGGTAATGACACACTCATGTATTCCTCTTAAAAAAGGAATGTTAAATCAATCAAAAAACTCCACAGGGTCTGGCTGCCCTAACATTTTGAAAACTCATTTGCGCTCTGCTTTGGGTTCTAACGTAATTTCACACAGCCATTATATATGAACTGTTGGCGGAATCATTTTTGGTTAAGGACTTAATGCAGGAAATGGAGAGCTTTTTCTCCAGTAGCTCTTCAAGCTTCCAGTGACCTGTGAGGGAACTTTAATTGCATAGAAAGTAAATGTCTCTGGTGTAAATGTGTCATAAATCTCCTTTAGAATTCAAGCTTTGCTTCCTGAAATAATATGGCTTACTGCTCTCGCAGAGGGACAGCATACAGGCCCAATTGACAAATGTAGTCCTGTTACTTATGATGCCGAGGTAGATGATCACTAATAGTGAGAACAATACAGGGTTATTGGAAAAGGTAGCAGGGAATTGATTGATATGGCTGTTACAATGTCTAAAGCCTGCAACCTTAATGTTTCCAACATGTGGGCTTGAAGTTATGGGAAGATCATGTAGGTCGGAAAAGAGCATGGCATTATTGTAAAAAGCTATACATAATGTAAGATAAATATCAAAGGGACTCCTAAAAATCACAGTTATGCTCTCTACCCAGGGGCGGACTGACAACTCATGGGGCCCCTGGGCAATAGGGGATCATGGGGCCCCTGTGTCCTTGCCCAAACTCAAAAAACTCTATGAAAAAGGTACCAGGGGCATCTCATGGGGCCCTCTACTGACCCCGGGCCCTCGGGCGGTGCCCGAGTTACCAAATGGTCAGTCCGCCCCTGTCTCTATCTCCAAAAGTCCTAGTGTCTGGTAACAGGGCACTAATAGGTCAGCATGACCCAACACTGGTGGCTGGAAAAAAATAATCCTCAGCATGTACTTCTTTTAAACTACGTAAATTGCAGGAATTGTTCTTGAGTCTGGTGCCCCGTGAGTTGAAAGGCCTGTAATAAACAGACCTAAATAAAATAATGTATGTAATGTAACAACACCCAGGATGTTTATCATAAAGTATATTTATGGTATTGGACAGTGATTGTCAATGGATCCAATAACTTACAGTTTCATTTGTTTAAAGTGACACTCAGGCTCCATTTACACATAGACGTTTCAAATCGTGGGTGGAATTGCCGCGATTCTGCTAGGTTCGGTAACCTTTTTTGGGCGTTGCGTGCCCTGTGATGTTGTTTGCGCAATCGCATCATGTTTTTCACATGAAAAACCGTGCTGCGAAGGCGGCAAAACGCCCCGTGTTTTCAGGTGCCATTGAAATGAATGACACCTGAGCATGGTAATGCATATTTTAACAGGGTGTTTTCAAACTGCGGGCAGAATTGCGACGATCCTGCCTATGATTTGAAATGCTTATGTCTGAATGGAGCCTAAACAATATAATTATTCTCCAAAAATAATCCATACACATTTACTGCTTAATGGCCCTGTAATCTATTTTTCATGAAATTGTTTCTCACTGCATTTTTCTATCTCCTGGTTATCATTTGATAGCTGATAAACAAAGCCTTCTGATCTTGACCAATGTGCAATGTGCAAATAACAGCAGCATACACAATAAATAAGTAAAACATTAATTTTCTTTAATTTCTCTTGTGTTTGTGCTTCCATTATGTGTGTGTGTAATTGTTTCACAGCAAGAAAAAAAATCACAAAAAAGTAATGCACACTAACTGACAATTGCACAGTCATGCAACGCTGTACATAAATGAAATTTATGTAATTTTTTTCTCCCACAAATAGAGCTTTCTTTTGGTGGTATTTGATCATCTCTGCGTTTTATTTTTTGTGTTATAAACAAAAAAAGACCATCAATTTGAAAAAAAAAAACTATATTTTTGACTTTTTGCTATAAAACAAAGCCAATAAAAAAATAAAATTTCTTTATAAATTTAGACCAAAATATGTTCTGCTACGTCTTTGCTGAAAAAAAATCCCAATACGTGTAAATTAAATGGTTTACGTGAAAGTTGTAGCGTCTACAAATGACAATATATATACTGGAATTTTTTTTTTTTATACTAGTAATGGCGGCAGCTAGCGACTTATAGCGAGCTGCGGGCATTCTGACATTGGGTGGGAACTGACTAACATCTCTAGTCACACTAATACAGTGATCAGTGCTAATATAAAACACTGACACTGTACTAATGACACTGGGCAGGAAGGGGTTAACATCTGGGGCAATCAAAGAGTTAACCGTGTGTTGTGTGTGCTGTTTTAGTAGGGAGACATGCTGCTTTCTCTCTCTCTGCTATGCAGAGGGAGAGAGAAAGCAGCATGTCCATTCTAACAGGACAGAGATCTGTATTGTTTACACAAAGATCTCTCCCCTCTCAGCTTTAGTGGTGATCACCGAGTGCCAGTCAAGAATCGCTGATTGGGACTCGGTGATTGACATCCACTGCAACCGGAAATGCTAAATTACGTATATTGACGTGATTTTGCGCAGAGCTGCGCAGTATATCTTCTATAGGTAGGTAAGCGGTTAAATTATAACCTGTCAGTTTAATTTTTTACCATTTGGGTTCCATTGGGGAGATTTCCCTTCACTTCTCGTCACATAGCCAAAACAGCAAAAGGAGAGGAAATCCCCCCAAAATAAGGGAATCCTGGTGTTCTGGGGACAACCCAAAATGTGTGATTTTCTTTCACTTTCTGTGATAATAGTAAAAAGAGAGGGTGAATCTCCCTAACGGGGGCACAGACAGCATTAAGAGACAAGGGTTCTAAACCCACTCCACTCTATCCAAAGCTTAAAACAAGTTTTTCCTTTACTTATACTTTAAAACCCCCACATTATATATATATATAATCATGGCCAAAAATATTGGCATCCCTGAATTTCTGTCAGATAATGCACCACTTCGCCCAGAAAATGTTTGCAACTACAAATGTTTAGGCATTCCCATGTTTATTTATTTTGTTTGTATTGGTATGATCCAAAAAAGTGGAGAAGCAAAAAGCCAAATCTGACACATTTGACACCAAACTCCAAAAATGGACTGGACACAATTATTGCACCCTCAATTTAATATTTTGTAGCACAGCCCCTTGGAAAAAAATAACTGAAATCAATTGCTTCTTGTAACCATCAATGAGTTTCTTACACCTCTCTACTGGAATTTAGGACCACTCTTCTTTCGCCAACTGCTCCAGATCTCTCAGGTTGGAAGGGTTCCTTTTCCCAACTACTGTTTTGAGATCTCTTCATAGGTGCTCTATGGGATTGAGATCTGGACTCATTGCTGGCCAGTTCAGTACTCTCCAGTGCTTTGTCGAAAACCTTTTCTGGGTGCTTTTTGGCATGTGCTTTGGGTCATTATCTTGCTGTAAAACCCATGACCTCTGATGGAGACCCAACATTCTGACACTGAGCCCTACATTGCACCTCAGAATTCTTTAAATTAGTCTTTAAATTTCATAATGCCATGCACACAGTCAAGATATCCGGAGCCTGACTGTAGGGAGGCCTCATTTCTTTTTCAAACAGTAGAATGATGGGCTTTACCAAAAAGCTGTAATTTGTTTCATCTGTCCATAACACATTCTCCCAAAAGGATTTTGTCTTCCTCAAGTAAGTTTTGGCAAACTCCAATCTGGCTTTTTTATGTTTCTGTGTCAGCAGTGGGGTCCTCCCGGGTCCCTACCATAGCAACCCTTTTCATTCAGATTGCGACATATAGTGCGAGCTGAATAACAATAAAGTATAGCACAACAAACTAATAGCTCATATAAAAATCAATGTAAAAAAATTAAATTATTGTTGCTATTGTTGTAAATGTAATTATTGTTATTCATTTTGGTACAGGTGTTGTAAAGTGTTTTAGCAGCAACTATTTAGAGCACTATCATATTATTTCAGGGTGTGTTGCGCTGATTGTATAAGGGTTTAGACTTTGTGCAGCTGACACAGTTGTGCCCTGTGCCTGAAGGTCAGCTTGAATTTGTCTGGAAGTTGATCGAGGTTCTTTAGCCAACATTCCAACAATCCTTCGTTGCAATGTTTGATCAAGTTTTCTCTTTCATCCACGTCCAGGGAGATTAGCTACAGTGTCATGGGCTGTAAATTCCATGACAATGTTGTGCACACTGGACACAGGAACATTAAGATCTGTCAACTGATACAGGTAAGTTTAATTACAAATTACAGGAGCATCACAAGCTTGGAATGCAAATATTTCTTACAATTTTGAGATGGTGCCAATAATTTTGTCCAGTCCATTTTTGGGGTTTTGCATGAGATGTGTCAGATTTGGCTTTTTGTTTCTCCACTTCTTTGTTTCATACCAATACAAACAAAAGAAATAAACATGAGCATGCTAAAAATTTTGTAATTGCAACAATTTTCTTGGCAATGTGGTGCATTATCTGACAGATATTCAGGGGTGCCAATAGTTATGGCCATGACTATATATATATATATATATATATATATATATATATATATATATATATATTGAGCTCCTGTTAAAAGATGGTAATTGTAGATTTTTATTGTCACACAATATTTCCAGAAGTGTTGAAGACTTTATAAAAATATTTCAATGGAGTAGCAGGCAGGTAAGGACCACGAAGGACTAGACAGGATGTGAATAGTGTGATACAAATGCAATAAAAGGTAGACAACAGGTAGACTACAAAATTAAAGTCACTGTAATATGTTAAGAGTGGCATTGATAATTTTGCAACGTATAAGTTTTGTTTCAGGCTTTTTTCTAAGTATATTATTACTAAGATTTTCCATCATATCAAATAAGAAACATCAGGTGCAAAATTCATACAACTGACAATGAATAAGCACAGTTTTTAACATAGTATTATTTTGCTTCGCATCAGTACACTACTTTGGTATTTTCTTTTGTGAACACAAGGAAGTGCAAACATAAAATGTAAGCATTATGGCACTAAGCCTTGATGTACTACTAGAGGATCATGACTACTATAAGCTAAAAGGGACAGTCTATGGCAGGGGTAGGCAACCTGAAGAGGTGGAGATCTACCTCAACAACATGGGAGAAGTCAAAGATCACCCGGCAGGGTGTCACCCCCTCACACCTGATCTAAACCTCTAATTGCCGTACTACCATGCCATAATCGTGTGCATTGCCCGGCAACCATGCGTTTAAATCAGGTGGTGAGGAGGCAACTTATCGCCTTCTCACCACTTGTCAAATACACTTGGATTGCTTTTCAGAAGAGCACCAGTGCTGCACTTGTGAATGAGCCTTTAGTTGCATTCGGCAGAGGGGGGTTGCTAAAACCCTGCGGTTCAGTCATGGCTTTACTGCCCCCAACCCCTACCCCCTTTAGCTGCAGAGGCAGCAGCCAAAGGTGTACACATGCCGCAGCAGGAATTAAACCTCCTGTTGCTTTTGATGGGTGTTATCTCCTGCCACTTGTGACCCATTCAAGTAAAGGGGCCGCTCTGCAAGCACCCCGCAACGGCATGCTTCTGCGGGGTTAGCAGGTGGCGAGAAAGCAACACAACGATGCCTGCATTAACCCCTTGTTTGTTGTACTGCACAAGGTTGCAGAGCACTTGCAGAGTGGCCTCATTCACTTGAATGGGTCATGCTTGACAGGTGCTATACCCACCAACCATGACAGGGCATATAACTCCTACTGTAGCTGCAACAGGTGTACACCCTTGGCCACTGCAGCTAGAGAGGGAGACGGGGGGTGGTAAAAACACATTAACTTTAGCTTAGTAATAGACTTCTATTATATCCTGCAGGTGTGGTGCACTTTCTAAAAGTGCACCAAAACTCCTGAATACATGAGGCGCACCAAACCTGCAAGATATATGAGATGTCTATGGCTAAGTGCAGCAAACCCTCAGGAAAGCTGCAGGTACACTGCAATGAACCCACGGTGTGGGTAAACCACAGAGCATCAGTGTGAAAGCCGCCCTTTATTATTATGCTCAGTGTATTGCTTCACACTTACCTGAAGAGCTCTTCTTTCCTCCTGATGACACCACTCTGGGGACCGCTAGCTGGGATAAGAGGTGGAATGCAGTTGGTATCACTCTGCATGTGATAGGAGCGAGCACTTCAGAGGAGCCATCGGCTTATGTGGCACTTACTCCTTTACTACAGCTCCAGCATTACAAGTAGTCCCTTAGCATTGAGCTCTGTTTGATGTTCTAGGATGGTGGGTCAGCAAGCCCAGACTGCGATCTACCAGTCACCTGGCCATGATCTACTGGTTGCTGTCTATATCCTTTTATTTCGGATCTCATGTTAAGATGATGAATAAACACTGATATGTTTGGAATATATGTAAGCTGTAAAGAATGTTTTTTTTTTTAACACTATGAAAACTCTATACTTTAATGAATGCCTCTTGAGAACGCCCTGTGGGTGGGGCGAAACGCGTTGACGCACTTCCGGTCTGCCGTCTTCTTGGCCTACGTCACTTCCGGTATTTGGAACGCACGCCGACTTTTGCGGTTCAAGCAGCCATTTTTGAGGTGGAAAGCTGGTCATCCTCTATAGTGATCCTTAAAGCGTGAGATCCCTATATTTACAATTTGGAAACTTGTTCCTTTGAAGCCTTTGAGGCTATTAAACAAGGCCTGTTATTTTATTGAAACATGTGAGTGTCCTTATTCTATTGATTTATATGGTATTGAGTCCCTCAGTCAACAGACTTCAGCTTGGGGTTCATTTTTTTACGAAACGTTTTAGCTGAAACATGAAGGGTCAGATTATTTTAGCATGATAGTTTGGGTGCAGAGGATTTGGTGCATTGCACTCCAGATTTCTGATTTTTCAGGATCATTTCACAGTTATTACTGGTGCCAAACTATGGTTTTTGTAGTAGAACTATTTGCCACAGAATAAAAAAGTTTAAGCGCTAAGTTTAGGATTTAAGGGTTAAGGATAAATGTTGCTTACTTCTGTATATCAGATGAATCCAGGGGCTTAATTAATTTAAAGAGAACTGGTCAAAAATGGGCATTTCTAACAATCTGAATCCAATCATAAAGCAACTTTAACCACTTTAGGGCCGCCAGTCCACAGTGTACTGAGGACAGTCAGCAGCTACAGGACCAGTGATGTACCCGTACGTTGCTGGTGCTTTACCAACACAGGAGGATGCAAACAGATGCACAACCCCCCCCCCATCTGCGGTGTCCAACAGGCACAGCAGAATGAGAATCCAGTAATCGGGACCCCGCGATACAATGACAGCAAAGCTTTTATGAATCAATGTGATTCATAAGAGTTTTGCTTCTGTTCCTGGAGAGCTGTGATTGGTCCACAGCTCTCACATGGCACATAGGGCCAATCACAGCACCCTGTACCATGTGACCAGCTGGAGTCAATCACAAATCACTGTATTTTGAACTTAACACATTTATGATAGTTCAAAGCAAGCTTTGCATTGCAGAGCAATAATCTTCATTGCTTCTGCAGTGCAAAGTGTAAACAAAAAAAAAATAAATCACTGATCATTCCCCCAGAGTAGTGCAATGTTACTATGGTAACATTGCACTACTCTGAAGAAAGACAACTTTTTAAAAAAAAATAGTAAAAAAATAAAAATAATGTTTAAAAATTTTTTTTTTTACATTTTTAACTACTTGCCGCCCACCCGCCAACAATGTGTGGGTGAGTGGCGGCTCTGGGCAATGCGACATAATCTTAAGTCGTTTTTTATTTCTGGGTGTGCGTGTGCCTCCTATGCCTTCCAGGGAGAGAAGAACGAAAACAGCACTGAGTTAAAGCACTACATATTACACACACATTAGATTAGCACATTTAACTCTTTGATCGCCCCTATTAACCCTTCAATGATCCCGTTACCCAGTCATTGCCATTAGTACATTGTCAGTACATAGAATTTTTTCACTGATCACTGTGTTACTGCCACTAGCAACATCAGAAAGCGTCAGGGTCAGTTAGTGCCTCTCTCAGTCAGAGTCAGCTAGCATTATATTGCCCACACATTATCGCACTCACGCTATAGGTCACTGATCACCGCCATTACTAAAATTGTATTTGTGTGGATCAATATATTGATCAAGAACAGAACTATACTAGTGCTTCCTTTGTATCGTGTCCCCAAAAATGCAGTGGTAGCAGGATCAGCCCCATTTGCTGCCAGAACTAGCATTTAGCCGCGCCGCTGTTTTTCGCCGAAGATTTGTATCAATTGATTGTGGGCCAAAGCAATTTATATACACAACAATACATTGCTGCCCACCCAAATATAGCTCTTGCCAGACAATACACATGGAAACCTATCACGGCTTCTGAATTAAAACTTTTTTGGGCCTAGCCTTCAACATGGGCATTACAAAAAAGAATGAATTACGGTCATATTGGTCCACAGACCCAATTCATCATATGCCCATGTTCTCTGCTGTTACATATATGCCCAACATGGACCAGCAATGTACTGGTACGCCGCTTGAATTTGATTGGTTATATACCGGGATGATGCCTCCAGCTACAGGCTTCATCCTGGTATCATTTTTTTCGGCTTTCATGTAAAAACAATCCTAGCTTCTAATTAGCTGCTGGATCACTTTTACAAGCAGCGGGAAGAGCATTATCTCTATGGTCTAAGAGACCGGAAGCTACGAGCACTTCCTCATTTCTGTTTTGAGCAAAGGGTGAAGGAGAGATCTAGAGTCTAATAGACCCCAGATTTCTCAGGAAAAAGTACCTGTGACTGCCTATTGCTATCACAGGGGATATTTATATGTCCCCAGTCCTCTGATTTGAAGGATGCCCAGAAGAATGAACATGTAAGTAAAGGGTGACATGGCTTAATTTCCCGATGGTGTATAACTGCAGTACAATTCATTCACAGTATACTGCTGCAGAAAGTGGTGGTGATCTCATGAATGAGGATATCCCAGCGAGGAGACACAGAAGAAGAGGTCTCAGTGGTTACCCTCAAGACTTTGGAAAGGGTATTAAAAGACAAATGCATAACATACTGCCTGTGGTGGCCACAAGTGGTGGGAGGGAGCCCAGAGTTAGTCTTTAAGTTGTAGCACTTTAGCTATTTCTCCCAGGAACAGGTGTGCATGCTGTTATTCACTTGTATTCACTACCTGCTGGAGCAAAACTAGCATGGCAATAAATGGCTAGAAATGCTATGGGGGGGATTCAAAGTGATTTCTCAACAAAATAAAGCATGGAGACATGGATGGATGGGTGAGGGTTCTTTGAATACTTAAAGTGTATTAAATAGTTTCAGTGTGTGTTGCTCAGATACAGTTATGTTCCTCTTTAAGACTGTATAGATGGTTTCTAGTATTTACCATTGAGGGCCAATTACCATTATAATTTGTGTAGTACAGACCCCAGACTAGGCTGGCTGTTTGGTCCCAGGTTCCATTCCCTGGTAGGTTCCTGGTATCCAGGCACACAGCAGTTCACAGTCAGTAAAGTCAGGAAACAGGCTGTGCATGTCCTTTACAGTTTATATGCTGGTTCAACGTGAATGAGGTGAGGGTGAGCCCTGGGATACTCCAAAGCTAGCAGAAATGCAATAGAGGACACTAGTAACTGAGCTGCTCTTTCATGGTATAACTACCCTCTTGAATTGGGGGTTTAAGAGAACTACAGCGCAGGGGACCCCTTGGCAGAGGTATAACCTAAGCCAACAAAGTAGTAGTAATAGCCATCCTTTGTACTGGATGCTAATGGCTTAGATCTTCTGCAAAATTCCTGGAAGGGAGTCCCTGAGCTCTAGCTTGACCTTGGATCCCCCAAAAAACCCTTCAGCTCTGTAGCTGACAGCCAAAAGGGCCTCAACTCTTAGGCTGGGTCTCTTCTTCTCAGGAAAAACAGGCAGCTGTTCTAGGCCCCAAACCATTTATACACCTTTCAACCCCCAGCTGGTCACTCGCCATCTTAGCTGAGGCTGTGTGACTATTCAGACCAGGGTCTAACTATCCCACCCACTATATTCCCAAGCTCATTGGAATGCAGGGGGAAATAGTTGAACCTGCACCAGCAGAACCCAGAACAGCAAAATCAATTGAGCACTGCTCCCTTGCTACAGGGAAGCCAAAGCTAAATAGGGCAAAATTTGAGCAACCTAACTAGGAGGATGCTACATTTATATAATGTACACCCTCAAGTGTGCACTGTGAAAGGACTGCCCAATATGCCCTTATGATTTGAATGGGCCCTTAGATGGCAAGTTGAGGATTGGAATGAAGAAATACAACAACACAATTTTGATGAAAATAACAAATGTTCTCACAAATAAGGGACAACTATGAAATGTGCCATTCACAGATGTAACCTCTAAGAAGCCTGTTCCTAGGTAATTATGTCCTGGCCTAGCTAACGCAGCTACAGCCCAAGTTCAGCTGTAATCTTCCTTTCAGCTAGCCATGCATAATAGTGTAATGACTCTACAGTGCTAACCAAATTTATTGTACAATTATAAAGCAATTTGATGCTAATTTGTCCTGCACACAGAGCCGGAGTTTCCAACGACTGTGCTTGGCTGTATTTTACCTAGTTTATTACCACATTGTAAAATAATCCTTCTTTGTCGGCTCTTTTTTTCTCTATAAACACACAATAATTTGCAAAGAAATGACCCAGTAACAGGAGGTCTTCTGTTTACTTGGTGGATGAAAGAAAATGTGACTAAGAATGGTTCAGCCTTTAGGCCCACCAATGGTGCATTTGCATCCAGAGCTATAAGCAATACATTATGAAGACATGCTGCCTAAAACAAGTCAATAATTTGCATTTAAATGAGCATTTAGAACATCCAGAGACATAAGCCTGTGACAGCGATGACCTGACTAGTGTATCACCCCACTGGGAGACATAGATTTGCTTCTTATTGTGAAATATGTATTTAAATATTATACAGATGAAAACCTTAAATTACTACAAATGAAAAGAAGTTGTTTTTAAATAGGTCAGATAGGGGAAAGGATCAGGGTTTTGGGTCAATTCTATATTGAAATTGCTAAGTAGATGGTTTATATCTTTCTGAAACTATTAGGTTTAATGTTTATAACAGGGTGCCTTCATGATACAAAGTTGCAAAGTAAAAAAATAATAATAAAGACCAGTACCACAGGAAAACTGGGAGTCTTTGGTCTGGGGAAAACCCTAAGTGGCTTTTTCATGGCAGGGATAAAGTAAAATGTACCATGCTGAGTGTACCATGGTGGTGCATTGACTGGTGAGCATGGTAAAAGGTGGATGATTTTTTTTTATGTTTACTCACATGACCGAAAGCTGCAACCACGGGTTAGAGGAAAATAATTTGCACGATTCTCCCATCAACATATTTATTGTTGATGGAGGAATCTCTCCTGTGGAGTATTTGTATTCTGACAGCAGGAGGTTTCCCAGCCATCAGAATACAATGATCACTTCTGGCGGCTATAGTCTCCAATAGTGAACAAATGAAAAAAAAATAGATAGCTTTTGCTGAAGTCGATGGATGGATTGAATTCATTACAACTTGCCTACTCATAGATGGATTGAAATTTGGCCAGTCCCCGCTGAACCGCCTGAATTTCAATCTAGCTATGGCCGGTTTTAGCAACTAGTCAGGGAGGGGATGTGTACTTTTTCTGAATAATTCCGGTCTTTTTTGTGGATCATCGCTGCAAGACATAGCTTTTAGAGTGCATAATGTGTGCATAATACATGCCACCTGCTGCGACAGGCAGACCCTGGCATAACATAGTTGTCAGCAGGGGCGGACCGACCATATGGAAACTTGGGCACTGCCCGAGGGCCCGGGGTCAGTAGGGGGCCCCATGAGATGCCTCTGGTACATTTTTCATAGGCTTTTTTGAGTTTGGGCAAGGACACAGGGGCCCCATGATCCCCTATTGCCCGGGGGCCCCATGAGTTGTCAGTCCGCCCCTGGTTGTCAGTTGGTCTAAAGGCTATTGTCTAATCAGATTATAATATTAGAGAAAAACAAAACAGAGGGCGCACCGGCCTTGTGCATTACCTTTAAAAATATGTTTATTAAATTTAAAAGAAGGTATTCTACTCACAAAAGTACATGAATATAAGCACATCATATGAAACCGCTCTGTCCAATTCACACTGAATTTCTAAATGGTGATGAGAATGATGGACATCCAAAATGGCTGACGCGTTTCGAGGACTAGCCTCTTCCTCAGAGCCTCTCACTTTTGTGAGTAGAATACCTTCTTTTAAATTTATTAAACATATCTTTAAAAGTAATGCACAAGGCCGGTGCGCCCTCTGTTTTGTTTTTCTCTATTAGTACTTTTGGACTCCCCGGTTCTTTGAGGGCAGCAAGGCGTGCATATTCCAAGACATTCGTTGTGTGATCCCTATGACATAGAGTCCATCCTTAAGCGCAGGAGTATTTGGGTTTTCCACTTTCAGATTATAATATGCATGGCTGCTTATGTATGGCTGCTCCATGACACCAAAGTAAAATTTTTGTAGTTAACCAAAGCCACAGCAGTGCCATATTAGGCTACATTCACAATACTGCGTGCTGGGAATGCAGACAAAATCACATATGTTCCCGACACACAGAAAAACGAGATGCTCTTTTGCAGATGCACTGGGATGCCATGTAGTTTGATTCTGCACAATATTAACAAAAGGGTCAGAGACGTTTTTCCCTTTCTTGAGGGTAGGGCAGCCCATTGAAATTAATGCGCTGCCCTACACGCAACACGCATGCGCAATGAATGACAGCAATGTCATTGTACCAAGTTATCCAATGGTACCAAAGGCCTTGGACAACTGGAATGGTGCTTTGTTCAGTTGCATTAGTTGTAAAAACTAAAGCAAGCTTTGGTTCCCCTGAAACACCGGCCCATGCATTAGACATGGCAATGTTTTCACTGTCGAGGCCTCTTAGTGATTCCTGTGAGACTCTGCACCTTTCAGGATGAAGGGCACTGATATCATGTGTAGTGCTACCCCAGAAGGAGCCTCTTATTATATTAAGTCCTTCTATCCTCTGCAGCAGTTTCGGCACCCCATTCTTAAATGTAAAAACAATAAACTAATAGTTTTACATATTGCAGCAACATTCACACCTATAGGACACCTAACCTTTGAAGTGATACAGTATATTCTTCCAAAACAAATATACCTTTGTATACTGGTACTGACTAGTATTCTGATGTTTCTCTTCTCCCTCAGTTTCTCTCCCTCACTCAGCTAATGTTACCCCAGTGCTGATGGAGAGGAGCAGGGGAGGGGCAAACAAGAATGCTGCGCAGATGCCCGACGTCCTCCTAATCAGCTGGTGACATCATTGGTTGTTAGGTCACCAGCGGCTAGAAGGTTGTATTGGTTGTACAATGAAAACCTGTCACTTTGTGTAATTAAAGGGAGGCTTTTCTATACAAATTTTGGGCAATTTTTAGACAGCTTGTTGTGCCATCGCAGGGCACCCAGGCACCCTGGTTGAAAAAGGCTAACCTGGTAGCCTGAACTCGCAGTGATACATTTTAGGTTGTATAACAATTTATTCTACAACAATGCCCAGTAAAAATAAATGTATATATATATTGTATATATACATTATTTTGTATTGGGCCAGCCCTCCAAATCATTGGATTCAAGTGTTCCAATCACCTCCATGGCCACAGCTGTATAAAACCAAGCACCTAGGCATGCAGACTGCTTCTACAAACATTTGTGAAAGAATGGGTCACTCTCAGGAGCTCAGTGAATTCCAGTGTGGTATCATGATAGGTTGCCATCTGTGCAATAAGTCCATCCATGAAATGTCCTTGCTACTAAACATTCCACAGTCAACTGTTAGTGGTATTATAACAAAGTGGAAGCAACTGGGAACAACAGCAACTCAGTGGTAGATCACGTAAAATGACAGAGTGGGGTCAGCGCATGCTGAAGCGCACAGTGCGCAGAAGTCGCCAACTGTCTGCAGAGTCAATAGCTAAAGACCGGCATGCCACACTTTTCAGATATTTATTTGGAACAAATTTTGAAAACTATTTATCATTTTCCTTTCACTTCACAATTATGTGCCAATTTGTGTTGGTCTATCACATAAAGTCCCAATAAAATACATTTAGAATTTTGGTTGTAATATGACAAAATGTGGAAAATGTCAAGGGGTATGAAAACTTTTTCAAAGCACCGTATATATATATATATATATATATATATATATATATATATATATATATATAATGGGAATGGGAAATAACACAAAAAGTTACTGTTTAAGTGTTACTGTTTAAATGCAGTACACAATACAATGCTATCAATGCAACAATTCAATAAACACCAACACCAGGACAGGAAAGGTGTGAGATGACAATTCTCTATAGCCTAATACTACTAAGAAACTAGACTCCTGTTCACTCACTGGCCAGCAGTTGTACGGTGTCTGCCAGCGTTGGGGCCCTTAGCAGTTGGAGGGCTCACTCTCCAAATGGAGAGATCTGTATTCTGCAGTAGGGTAAAACAGGAAAATGTGTAAATGTCCCCAGTGACAGAATGCCCCTATACTTTGAAATAGGACATTATCTTGAGGATTAGGCTGGCCAACTGGCCTCTCACTACTCTGGTGTCCCATATGGAATTCCCTTCCTCTCATGGGAGTTTGAAACAACTCCTCATGGTCAGCAGTCTCTGGACTAGCAGTATATGGATCACTAGTCTCTGGATCAGCAGTTCGTAAATCAGCAGTCTCTGGATCAGTAGTCTCTATATAAGCAGTCTCTGAATTGGCAATCTCTGGATCAGTAGCCTCTAGATAAGCGGTCTTTGAATTAGCAGTCTCTGGACCAGCAGTATATAGATCAGTAGACTCTGGATCACCAGTTTCTGAATCAGCAGTCTCTGGATCAGTAGTCTCTATATAAGCAGTCTCTGAATCGGCAATCTCTGGATCAGCAGCCTCTGGACCAGCAGTCTATGGATCACTAGTCTCTGGATAAACCAGCAGTCTATGGATCAGCAGGATAGTTGCAGCCACCACTCAGAAACCAGCTCCTTTCCTCACTTTAAGAAGAACCCCAGTTCCAAGTAGCTCTGGTGTCCCATATGGAATTCCCTTCCTCTCATGGGAGTTTGAAACAGCTTCTCATGGTCAGCAGTCTCTGGACTAGCAGTATATGGATCACTAGTCTCTGGATCAGCAGTTCCTAAATCAGCAGTCTCTGGATCAGTAGTCTCTATATAAGCAGTCTCTGAATCGGCAATCTCTGGATCAGTAGCCTCTAGATAAGCAGTCTTTGAATTAGCAGTCTCTGGACCAGCAGTGTATGGAACAGTAGACTCTGGATCAGCAGTCTCTGAATCAGCAGTCTCTGGATCAATAGTCTCTATATTAGCAGTCAATGAATCGGCAATCTCTGGATCAGTAGCCTCTAGATAAGCAGTCTTTGAATTAGCAGTCTCTGGACCAGCAGTGTATGGATCAGTAGACTCTGGATCAGCAGTCTCTGGATCAATAGTCTCTATATAAGCAGTCAATGAATCGGCAATCTCTGGATCAGTAGCCTCTAGATAAGCAGTCTTTGAATTAGCAGTCTCTGGACCAGCAGTGTATGGATCAGCAGACTCTGGATCAGCAGTCTCTGAATCAGCAGTCTCTGGATCAGTAGTCTCTATATAAGCAGTCGATGAATTAGCAGTCTCTGAATCAGCAGCCTCTGGATCAGTAGTCTATGGATCACTAGTCTCTGGATAAACCAGCAGTCTATGGATCAGCAGGATAGTTGCAGCCACCACTCAGAAACCAGCTCCTTTCCTCACTTTAAGAAGAACCCCAGTTCCAAGTAGCTAATTGCCTAATTTAAATACACATTTGTATCCGTTTAACCTGGCAGTGCCTTCATAATTCATAATAATGTGTTGTGATTCACACACAGGACTTGATGCTTTTTTGGCTATGTCCTATACCATCTGTCCTGTGATTGAATACTGAATTATTAGAATCAAAGACTGGCTGAACAGTATTACAAATCATAGCTAGTAGTAGTTGGTCAACTGGACTTGTTCCGTAAGGTGGATGAAGCTAACCACTCATCCACGTGGCTTTCTCAAATCTGTTACTGAGCGAACCCCTTCAATGAGTGATGAAACGTCAAATTATAGAACAATTCCAGTTGAATGTAACTAAGCACTACTACTATACCATGACCCCAAAAAAGGAGAACAAGCTGAATCCCAAACCATTTTGCAGGTAAAGCAGTTCAGATATATGTATTTAATTAGCTGCTTGCCTACAGTCAAATATGTTTTTTCTTTTAAGTTTGCCTTAAAATAAAAAATAAATAAATAAAAAACGCAGGCACTAATCAAAGGCATTTTTCTTATTACTGCACGGAATCCTGATATTTCTTTGAAATGAAAACCGATCATCTAATCAGAACACAAGATGTTCTCCTGTCGGTGGCTGCCTGTAATTATATACACAGCTACATCAGGTAAACCTTGTTTATGCTGGAGAGTTATGAATACTGGATATGGATTATGCTCCCTGCCAGATGTTATATATATATTATTAAACGCCACGGCACCTTCAGGGACCGCGTCTAGTACTTGTTTTGCTGGAATTATCTTGTTTTACCTTTTATCGATTCTACACGGTACTGGTTCATCTCCTGGGCTTCACTTTGAAAATCCAGCGGTGATTACTGTACAGATGGCGCTTCTATAGAAACACTTTGGTAAATGCCGCCATGGATGCCTAGTGGATATAATTTCCTATAACGAGCTATCTTGTCTGGCTTAATTTGATAAAAAAAATCTGCTGTGACAGAGCAGACAAAAAAAGTTGAGCTGGCATTAATTGTACAAAAGTAATTGTGTAACAGAACAGGAGCCTGGGCTAGCAGGGGGTATACCCTGTAACAAGTCTATGCCCCCACCACACACAAATACAATTTAAAAGAGAACTTAGCTCTGGAATGTGTGCCTAGATAGGCAGACGAAAGGCTAGTCACCGGTATTGCCTGTGGTCTCCCTGCAGATGATCTCTTCTGCTTTACTGACTTACTGACATCTTCTGCACAGCTTTGTTTAATGACCAATCGCTTCCCCTTTTCTGAGTGCATGTCGGTCTTGTTTTTAATTACTTTCCCTCCAGAGGATTTACCCCTCTTCCTGACCAGGCCATTTTTGTGCGTTACGGTGCTGCGTTACTTTAACTGACAATTGGGCAGTCATGCAACGCTGCACCCGAATGAAATTTCCCACCAATAGAGCTTTCTTTCGGTGATATTTGATCACCTGTGTGTTTTTTGTTTTTTTTTCGCTATTACAAAAAAAAGACTAACAATTTTGAGAAAATAACATTTTTGACTTTTTGCTTTTAAGCATGTCCAATAAAAAAATGTTAAAAATCAAATTTCGTCATAAATTTAGGACAAAATGTATTCTGCGACATAGCTTTGCTGAAAAAAATCCCAATGCGTGTAAATTAATTGGTTTACATAAATGTTATAGCATTTACAAATGGCGGTATATATACTGGAATTTTTTTTGTTTAACTAATAATGGCGGCAATCAGCGACTTATAGCGGGACTGCGGGACTGCGGGACTGCAGCGGGCATTCTGACACTGGGGGGAACTGACTTGGTGTCACTGACATCCCCAGTGACACCAATACAGTGATCAGTGCTAATAAAAAGCACTGACACTGTACTCATTGCACTGGGCAGGAAAGGGTTAACATGTGGGGTGATCAAAGGGTTAAATGTGTGTTTTGTGCTGTTTCACATTATGTGCTGTGTCTGTGCTTTCCACTGTAAGCACACTGCTTTGTATGGCTCTGTTATGCAGAGCCATACAAAGCAGTGTGCATGAGCTGACAGAGGAGAGAATTAACAGGCTGCGCTTTAACCACAATGTGAACCAAATATAATTAGTGACCAAAAATATTATTAAATATAAAATATAAAGTCCAAATAACAATATTGTGTTGTAGTGAAGAAAAACTTGTTTGTGTCCAACAAATTTCATCATGTGCCAATCCACCACCAAATAAATTAAATGAACTCACCAGAGCAATATGCTCATCAAATTATAAATCAGCATAAGCGCTTTCTGCTCTGGGAGCAATACTCTGCGGGAGGATGAAACAGCACTGAAGCTAGTATCCGCATATTCAAGGAGCAATACTCTGCAGGGAATACTTGGCAATATAGATCCACTTCTTTAATAAACACCTCTCCCTCAGATGTCAGACCAACACTCGGGATATAAGAGAACAGAAAACTCATGGTGCAGTACCTTTAAAATCTTCTTATTTACTCATTGCACTTACAGATAATGGTGTCCCAGCTGACACCAGCAAACAAAGCGTGATATCAACCAATGCAATGAACCCAGCCTTGTCCCACATGCGCAGACACTGACAGCTCGGGAACGTAGTGATGTCACATCCACAGGCTCCGTCCCTACGCGTTTCGTCATCGACGTCCTCAGGGAGCCGTGCAGGAAACACACAGGGTAAGCGGGTTTCCCTCACCGTACTCTAGTGTAAATGAACTCTAAGAAAATTCCCTGCTCCCCCATCCGGACTGCATAGAACTCCTTCACAGTTTCAGCTGTGGTTCACTCATATGCAGTGCAAGAAATGCATGGATCCCTGTGTATTTCCTGCACTGCATTGCAATCACACTGTGTTTTGAGATCTGATGCTAGTGTCAATTCAAAGTTAACACCCCAAAAGCAGGTCGCAAACGCAATGCGATCCGGTTCCAGTGTGGATCAAAAAAAGGTGCATTTTTTGAGCTATGCAGTGCAATTTGAGCCTATTCTAAATAAATACACAGAATTGCATGTAAATTGCACAGGAATGCGGTGGGGTTTCTGTGCGATTCACGTGCAGGCTATAATGTGGACCCAGGCTCACTCACTGTGGTTCTCTGCTGGGGCCAACTGTGTCCTAATGAATTTACTGATACTGTGTTTGCTGCTTTGGCAGATGGGTACCCTTTGACTTATATATCTTATAGATGATTAATTTACTCCTGTTTTTTCCCTTTTACAGTTTACCTTGTGGATCTGAGAGCATGGAATTTTTTTGTGTATTTTTTGGGGCGGTACATTTTTAGGATACCTGTCTTCCATTCCCTAACTATGTGTCCTATCTCCTAATCTGGCGCAGGCGCAGGGTGGAAGCTTTAGTTTGTCCCGCCAACTGCCTGTAGCCAGTGAATTGAAATGGGTAAGACACACCTTCCGCACTGAAGTGCAAATAAAGTATACGCCATACAGGGGTGGGGGGGTTGCATTGGGGAAGGGTATGGTGGGAAGATGGTGTCAGGAGGGCAGCAAAACGCACCTTCTTCTGAGTAGACAAAAATCATTGTATCCGGCCTGCTTACCATGCCTTGCTCTGTACTTGGGCAGCACAGTGGCTAAATGGGTCCATGACTCAAAAAAGGTTAAGAACCACTGAGCAAGGAGGACGTTGTGTATGTTTAGATGTAGGCACAGGAGTGCCTAGGCTACACAATAGGAAGTGCACTGCTATTTTTAGGAAGGCATTCCAGACAAAATGCAAATTTTCCAGGCTACTGCTAAAGCACAATGAACTCGAGCTTCCATATAACATAGCAAAACTTCACTTTTTGATTCCAGCTCTACTTTATTAGATTTTATAGAAAAGCATGACAATAGTTATACAAAGTAGCTAACACTTATTATTATTGGCAAAGCGACTTGTTTTTGTTACCAGGGTCCATTTTTTTTAAAACATTTACAGAAACCATACCATTTACAGGAATATTATAGCCCTGGCTTCAGGCAACATTACATTATAACAGACTCACAACCAAAAACATATGAGGTGGTGTCAAAAAGTTTCGAGAACAGTTTTGTAACACACCAACAGATGGCAGCACAAGGCTGCATGCACAGTCACAGGGAGCACCAACCTTCATAAGTCAGTGTGCCAAAAGACATTGTCCTGTACATTGGGAGCAGTGCAACTGGTGCTATTCTGACCACGTGCATTACCACATCTGCTATTTTATGATTGATAGCAGGTTAGAATAAAGAGCAATGTTGAAACTTGGCAAATCTGCCACGGAGACATTTGACATGATTCAGTAAGTTTACAGTTTACAAGTTTTTGAGTTTAAATTAACTTTATGTTAATGTACCTCTCTTTGTTAATACATCTAAAGTATTGTGTGTAATTGCTAGTTTATATCTATGGTAAACAGCAGCGCAATTGTGCTTCGTTTTCTGCTAGAAAACAAAACATTTCTCCAGGACTTCCCCATCCTCTGGAACTCCCTACCCCAATCCATCAGACTGTCACCTACCCTCCTCACTTTCAGGCGCACCCTGAAAACCCATCTCTTCAGAGAAGCCTACCCCACCCTCTCCTAACAACCGATCTCCTCCACTCCTCCTACCACTCCATCCCACCACAGCCACTTCCTCCTGTACCACTATACCCTCCCTCCTAGATTGTAAGCTCGAAAGATCAGGGCCCTCGAACCCCTCGTGTATTGTATTGTTACTGAATTGTCTCATGTTCTGTCCCCCTCGCTAATGTACAGCGCTGAGCAAACCCTTTGGCGCTATATAAATACTGTATAATAATAATAATAATTTAGACAGGTTTCGTCGCTGCCAATCATTGCCTCAAAAAGTAAAATAACAAATACATGGAATTCAGTATTCATGTTGCACATTTTTTTTTTAAATTAAAAAAAAAAAATCATTGTCATTAGACAGTAAATCAGCCGATGACAATGGCAGCACTTTTTTAAAGTTGTTTCAAAAATATTTTTTCCAGTGTGTATAAAGGTACTAGTGATATGCCTCCCACTATCACAACATTCATTAATTATCCATACACAATCTCACATTGCCATCTGCTGCTTCAGGACATCAAACAATATTAAAGCCGGGCTTGCCAGCACTCCTGTTCAATACCGCTCCAAATCCCTCTGCCCATTTATTTCATGCAGAAGGCTCATCTGCGATGTTCCTTTATTCACTTCATTATCATTATCTAGCTTGATAAATATGCCCATACCTCTCATTAGGAATCTCATTAAATACTGGATTATGAGTAGATCTGCAAAATAGCTTTTATCTTGGACCCCCTATACAGTATGCGCAGTACATACTTACTTCAACAGTTATTGCAGGGAGCAAACAAAACATTTCATGATTTGTTAATGCAAGTGACAGAAACAATTGAGTACTGTCTGTGATACTTTTTTTATTTGTACTAACATACCATTTTCAGGACAAGCTTTCAGGATATGTACCCTTCTTCAAGGTCCAAGCAGTACTACTTCACAAAGTTTTAGCAGAATGTTAAAAGAAACAATCTCTGAGGGGAAAAAAAAACAGAAAAAAAAACCACACAAAAAAATGTACACAGCAATGGAGAACCTCCCAAATGTCCATAATGCACTGAAAAGTAGTAAATGATTAACTATTTCACACTGTTTCAGAGAAATACAGAGAGTAGAAGCAGATACAGCAGTATGTGTTGAGATACAGTCAGGTCCATAAATATTGGGACATCGACACAATTCTTAAATTTTTGGCTCTATACACCACCACAATGGATTTGAAATGAAACAAACAAGATGTGCTTTAACTGCAGACTGTCAGCTTTAATTTGAGGGTATTTACATCCAAATCAGGTGAACGGTGTAGGAATTGCAACAGTTTGCATATGCGCCTCCCACTTGTTAAGGGACCAAAAGTAATGGGACAGAATAATAATCATAAATCAAACTTTCACTTTTTCATACTTGGTTGCAAATCTTTTGCAGTCAATTACAGCCTGAAGTCTGGAACGCATAGACATCACCAGACGCTGGGTTTCATCCCTGGTGATGCTCTGCCAGGCCTCCACTGCAACTGTCTTCCTGCTTGTTCTTGGGGCATTTTCCCTTCAGTTTTGTCTTCAGCAAGTGAAATGCATGCTCAATCGGATTCAGGTCAGGTGATTGACTTGTCCATTGCATAACATTCCACTTCTTTCCCTTAAAAAACTCTTTGGTTGCTTTTGCAGTATGCTTTGGGTCATTGTCCATCTGCACTGTGAAGCGGCGTCCAATGAGTTCTGAAGCATTTGGCTGAATATGAGCAGATAATATTGCCCGAAACACTTCAGAATTCATCCTGCTGCTTTTGTCAGCAGTCACATCATCAATAAATACAAGAGAAGCAGTTCCATTGGCAGCCATACATGCATACATTACCTGACTGTAATTAGGTGTGAGTTGTTCATTAACATTTCTTTTGTTTCCAAGGGTGGGAAAGGTGTCTGGTGGAGGGAGTCATTAAGGCCACCTTGACAGGGTCTTCATGAGGAATCTGAGGTGTGAATGGTCATTAACATATATTTTGTTTCCAAAGGTGGGAGAGGTCTGAGGTGTGAATTGGTCATTACAATGTGTGACAGGCTTGGTAGGAACATCCTGTGTTCAGTGTTTTGTCCATCTGAGTACCTTGAAAATGCTTTGCATGCATTTTTCATGATGAAAAAAGGGCCTGGACAGCATTGGGAACTGAAAGAGTTAAACAAAATATCAGACGCAAATGCTTATAAACGAGATTTGCAGAGTTTAGCCGGTCTTAGAAGCGTTTTGCATTTGAAATGCTGATAAAATTGACTGCTGAATGCAAGTTTTCTGCGGTCAAAAAAACGACTGTTAACTCAAATGTCTGTAAACGACTGTAAGCTATGATGTGTACATGGACACATAGGAAAGCATTAGGGTGAGTTCAGGGGCTGCTGAAAAAAACGGTGAACAGCTCCTAAACGTGAGTTTATCAACTGCAGTGTACATGAGCCCTTAACCACTTGCCTACCGAGCACTTATACCCCCTTCTTTACCAGGCCAATTTCAGCTTTCAGTGCTGTCGCACTTTGAATGACATTTGTGCAGTCACTCAACATTGTACTCATATGAAATGTTTATATTTTTTTTCTCACAAATAGAGCTTGCTTTTGGTGGTATTTACTTGCTGCTCGGTGTTTTAATTTTTGCACTATAAACAAAAAAAGAGCAAAACATTTGAAAAAGAAAAAAAGTTTCTTTGTTTCTATTATAAAATTTTGCAAAGAGGTAATTTTTCTCCTTCACTGATGTGCATTGATAAGGCTGCAATGATAAGCAGCACTGATGGGCACTGATAGGCAGCAGTGAAGGGCACTAATAGGCGGCACTGAAAAGCAGCACTAATGAGGTGGCACTGATAGGCGGCACTGATGATGGGTACTGATAGTCCGCACTGATAGGCGGCACTGACTGGCGGCACTGCTGGGCACTGACTGGTGCCACAAACTGACGGCACTGCTGGGCTGCACTGATGGGCACTGGTGGGTGGCACTGGTGGGCACAGGTGGGTAGCACTGCTGAGCACAGGTGGGTGGCACTGCTGGGCACATGTGGGTGGCACATGTAGGTGGCACAGGTGGGTGGCACTGCTGGGCTCTGCTGGGCTTTTGTATATGTTAAAAAAAATCTGAAGAATATATTTAAAAAATGTTTTAAATATATTTTTTTAAAATATATTTTTCAGATTTTTTTTTACATATAAAAAAGTCATTTTAGGATATATTTGTACATATATTTGTAAATGCATTCCAAAAATCTAGATCTGTATTTTTAAAGACATACAGTATTTTTGAAATGTATTTTTAAAAATATTTTTCATATATTTTGTAATAAAAACGCATTTCAACATGTAGTATATATACAGTATATATTTATTGAAATATATTTTTAAATATATTGAATATTGCCAAAATGATAGTATTTCAAATATATGGCAATATATTTGAGAAGAATATTTTTTTAAATATATTTCAAATATATTTTCTTCCATATGGGTGATTAGTTTATGTCTGAGGTCGGGGGGTTGTCTGAAAGCTAGTATTGGGGGTTGCTGGAATATTTCTTTCAGAATTCCATCCTCTGTTATGATGGGTTGTAAATCTTTAATTATTTTTCTTATTCCTTCTAGTAATGGGTTGTATGTGGTTACTAGAGGTACACGGTTTTTTTTTTTTTCTCTCTGTATTGGAGTAGATTTTCTCTTTGGGTTTTCAAGGCTGTGGTTATGCTGTTGTTGATAGTTTTGTCCATGCAAGCAAGATAACATTCCAGCAATGCAGGTAACACTTACCAATGCAAGGCAAAGTTATAGAGTAACTGGAAGCCGATCTCCATGTAGATTTAAAAGACTCAAATTGAATGTAGCTCTGTCTTCATTAACCGCTTGAGTTTCGGAAGGTTTTACCACCTTCATAACCAGGCCATTTTTTTCTATTCAGCACTGCGCTACTTTAACCTCCCTGGCGGTATGATTATTTCAGATTTTTGGTGCTGAAAGCGGTACCATTTTTTTGCATGGAAATATGTATTTTTTTTATTGTAGGCTGTAATTTTTAGGAAAAACTCACTGAAATCTGTCCGAACAAGAGTCTAGTAAACATCCCGGGTATGATAAAATTTGAAACACAAAATCATAAATTATAATTTAATAAATAATCATAAAAATAATATAAAAATAATAAAAAATTTAATTCAATAATATAATCAAACCAAAAACACTGAAATGTGAAATAGAGCGCCAAGTTCGCACATTGCTGAGCTCAGTCGCAAAATCGTTTTCAGTTTCTGATGACGAATTTCCCCCACGAATCATTATCACTCAATTCTGTAAGTGGTTCTGATTTACTATCGCTGTTCTCTAGCTGATCTAAACCGCTTTTGACCTAAAGGGACACTTTTTGGACGCCATGGACATTTCTCAGTTTCCAGGCAGAAAGAACAGACAAAATGCAGGCAGGGCGCAGGACAAAGCACTAGGGACAATATGTATGTGAAATAGGTTGAAACAGCAATGTTTTACTGTGTAAAATGAAAAAAAAAAAAATGACATTTTTTAAAATTTTTAAATTTCCCGCCGCCGCCGGCGGCGGCGCCCGTACGTCCCGACGTCACAGGGACAGGACACAGAAGCCGGATGCCGGCATCTGCCGGAGGAGATGGCCGGGGACGCTGCAGGGGACACATCGTGGGAGCGCAGGGTAAGGTAAGTGAAGAACACATGCCGGAGCAGCGCCGCATGGTATTCCCGAGTGTAGCTCGGGGTTACCGCTTTTGGTACTGAAATGTTACCCCGAGCTACACTCGGGAATACCGCCAGGGAGGTTAACTGGCAATTGCGTAGCCATGAAGCACTGTACACAAATGGCATTCATATATTTCTTTCCCATACAAATTGAGATTTCTTTTAGTGGTATTTAATCACCACTGGATATTTTTTTTTTTTTTATAAAAATACTTGCTAATACTGCTTTTCAGGGAGATTAAACAACCAGATCGCTATTCCCTGTACACAGAGTTCTGTTTTTGTAATTGGACCAGGGGCGGACTGACCATTCAAGCACTCGGGCACTGCCTGAGGCCCCGGGTTCAGTAGGGGGCCCCATGAAATGCCCTTGGTACCTTTTTTATAGGCTTTTTTGAGTGTGGGCAAGGACACGGGGCCCCATGATCCCCTATTGCCTGGGGGCCCCATGAGTTGTCAGTCCGCCCCTGGATTGGATGCAACTGATCAGCGGGCTTCAGCCAAAATTGTTGGCTGAAATCAGCTGCCAAACTCGTGTTGTGGTCTAATCACAGCACAGGTTGTCAGGGGGTGCACATGCATGCATCCGCAGACTTGGAAGCAGGCAGTCATGTAATTATCCGTGACTGTGCCTGTCCGTGTCGGCCCACCACAGTAAATGTACGGTGGTGGAGTGGCAAGTGGTTAATACATCATTACATGCATTTTTTAATAGCAAGTAGTGTAAGAAGGTCAGCTGGACTTGGTATCAGCCTCTTGCAATTCCCTCTACAAGAGAGCTCAGACTGAGAGAGGGAGAAGCAGCACAAAAACATAATCAGCTCATGCGCTGTTGATTCTGCTGTCCAGCAGAACATTGCTCTCTCAATCAATATTGACTATTTTTAATCATTATGCTGCTAGCATTATAATATAGATAGGCAGGATATCATATTATTATTATTATACAGTATTTTTATAGCGCCAAAGGGTTTGCTCAGCGCTGTACATTATAGTGGGGGACAGAACATGAGACATACAGTAACAATACAATACATGAGGGGTTCGAGGGCCCTGCTCTTTCGAGCTTACAATCTAGGAGAATCTAAGATAATCTATTAAAGCGGAGCTCCACCCAAAAGGGGACGTTCCGCTTTCAGCCTTTGTCCCCCGCACCCCATTAAGGATTGGCACCTTTGGGGAGGGGGGGGGTACCCAAATTTGACAGGTGCCCGCTCTCACTTACGCTGCGATCGCCTAGGTGATCAAAAGCGGAAGTTGTCCTACTCCCCTTCCTCCCTGTAGTCTTCTTGGACACGTGACAGGTCCCAGAAGACTACGTGGCCATTCACAAAGAGCAGCGCTTCTTGCGCATGCGCAGTGGGCACCTGGTGGTGAAGCCGCAGGCTGTCACAGCCAGGTGTCCACACTGAAGATGCAGGTGCCAGAGACAGAAGACAGCTGATGAAACCAGCGGTGGTGAGGACATCACTGGACTCTGGGACAGGTAAATTTTAAAAGTGACTTTTTTTTTCAGCTTCAACTCCGCTTTAACTTGTTTTAAGCTTTTTTCAGTTGCTTCCTGTTTCTGGCTTAGGCCAAAATGATGTCAAACCTCCCAGGAGTCTATATAGGCACTTTTTCTTTCATCTGGAAGAGGAGTTATCTTAGCTAGGCACACCCTCCTGCCTGCATGTCTGAGCTAAGGGCAGATGGATTCAAGGAATTAAATGCTATATGAATAATCTACCCTTACTCAAGATGGCAGCAATTAGAAATGGTCGGGGAGTGTTTTACAAAATGATTTTCCAGTAAAATAAAGCATGGAGATGCATGAAATAAAGGGTGAGTTTGCTTTGAATATTAAAAATAAATAAAATAGTGTTTTTGGTCTGTGGTGCTCAGATACTGTTAAAGTGTTACTAAACCCACAACAGTAAAATCAGTCTGTATATGCAGTAAAGCATACTTGTTGTACTCACTGTGGAACCTAAGGGGTTAATCCTCTGCATTGTGTAAAAGGCTGTTTGATCCTGTTTTCTCTGCCCCTCCTCTTTTTCAAATGTCCACCTGATAGTGTGTATTGCTAGAGAGGTTTTTTTTTTTTATACTTGGGAGAGTGCATATGATCAGCGCTGTATAGACAGAGGTCAGGGGTCCTGCATCTTCCTAGGGCAGAAAGAAAACTCCTCCTACAAGCTTTAACCAGTGCTCTGCTGAAGTCACAAGACTGCTCTAACTGTTGATGAGAAAAGGTATTTAGCAGTTTATATTTACTAAAAGAATTGTATTTCCATGTTGTGTGTTCTGTGGGAGACCAGATATAGTGAATGCAAGGTCCTGGGTTTAGTAACACTTTAAGTTCTACATTAAGAAGAAAAAAGCAGAGTGACGGAAAGATGAGTTCATTAGTCTGCTGCTTCTTCTTTCGCTGTCCAGTCGCTGGCAGAGGGAGGGAGAAGACATACAAGTGTTACCTAACTGCAGCAAAGAAAAATCAGGTCTTCTCCCCTGCCAAATATGGCTGCACTGTGTAAATCTCAGGACTGGATATAAGTAATATAAATCCATTGGAAGCTAAATATTTTGGCTGGAATTAACCTTTAAAGTCCAGTTCAAACCACTGGTCTCTGCTATTAAAAGGGCACCATTGAGGGTCATGTGATGGCAGACTGGGGTAAGTAAAAAAGTGTTAAACGTTTTTTATATATTGTGAATGAGTAGGATCCGGTGGTGAGGGTTTTGTTTTTTCTTTTGCTAGAGATGGATTTAAACGTACAATATAGTTTTAGATTTTAGAATGAAAACTCATAGACAAGACAAAAAAATGTACATGGGGGGATAGTAACCCCAATTGATATTTAGAACAGGACTCCAGCTCTGCAAAGTCAACCACTAAGATACAATGCTGCTGGAGTACAAAGCCACATCTGTAAAGGGCAATTATGTGGAAGATATGTTTTGTTGTGTAATTTGACTGTAGTTCTGTGGTGAAAGACTATAGGGGCTTAAAGAATATGTAAACCCAACATTTCATATTCCTGATATGTGTCTGCTGTACCATTTACTTGTATAAAAAAGTCTCCTGTTCTCTTTGTATTGCTTCCTTTGTGTAAAATCCCTGGTGTTCCTGCCATGCCAGTCCTGGGGGGAGTCATGGGGGAGGAAGGTTAATGTAGTTATTTAATATTAATAAAATGTATAAGGAAATGTATGTGCGAAGTAGCTCACCATATTCCTTCTTTTTGGGACTATTTATTGGGAAAGTGCACCCCACTAGTATTGGTTGGGGGGGTTAAGTAGTTTGATTGGATTACAAAGCCAAACCCGTATAAAAATTGAAATAAACTTTATATATGTTATATATTTTAGACCAATATAAATATTGCATATCATTATATCATTGGCTTTATCCATTATAATGACTTGCATGTTGCATTGTACAATGGCTGTATGACTAGAGTCACAAAGGTCGAACTCCTTTGCCTGGTTGAGGAGCTGACTGATATTCTTCTCTATGAAGTCATTTCACAAAGTGGGTGACCTAATTTTGTAATTAAGAGATTATTTTCTGCAAAGCTGTCTTGGCTGTAGAGGCAGTGGGGCGGGTGGCATGGAGTTTCCCTCGGATAGTCACATTTCACTGAGTAAACATGATTTTAATTACCAGTAAACAGCTGCGTGATGCACTACATGAATATTATCAGAGGACTTGTGGTGAAAAAAGATGTCCCAAAACCATTCAGCCAGACGAATCCTTTTCTTCAACTGTGAAATTGAACTCACTACACAAGCTTTATAAATCATAATTAAGTCAGGCTTTAGACATTAATTCCTGGTTGGCTATTTCTTTATTTGTGGTGGGAACAGTTCTGAAAATTAGCTTCAAGTTTATCACTTTGGAGTTCACCACCCATAAAAAATAAAAGATTCTGGATGATTTTTAGTGTGTATTTGGACATTTGTAGTCAAGGAACTACTGATAAGTCAGCATGGCATGTAATACATAGTTATGTGGTAGCTTTTTTAAATGATCAGAATGGATGAAAGCATATTTTTGCTTCTCGTAGATCTGTTTTTGTTTTTTTTTTTGTAAGAATCAAGGTGAGAATTGTGTGTCATGCATTCTCCTTTAAAGGGATATTGTCTTGCCCCAGTTTCCTCATGGAACTATAGAAATTGAAGAAATAGTACAAGGATTCAAATTCTTCATCTCTTTTCTATTACCCAAATGCCCATTATAAGAAAACCACGATGGGAAGGCGTGTGAGGGTTATCCCTAACGATGGAGGACTGGCTGTTTATGTAGACTCTAATATAGGCACACGCCTTGTTTTCAGTAACAGCTTTTATGTGCCATCAACCAAGTTCCTGAAGTATGCATTTCTGGATGTTGAACTGAAAACAGATAAGGGTTTATGGTGCTGCTGACACTACATTTAAATGCCAGGTTCACCATCTCAAGAGGCTGCAAACTACTCCTCACTATTATATCCCTTGTACCATGGAAAACCATCCTCCATAAGATCTACCTGGAACTCCCACCACTACTTTGTTTATGGCTACACTATCATATATTCTTTGCATGGACTGGGTGCAGGCCTCTGGGAATCCTTTATTCAAACCCTACCCATAGGCACCCAACAGTCTATGTTTCCAACATATCCAATGGCACCAAAGTAGTTTGCTAACTAATGATCCCCCAATTGTGCCTTCATCCTCCACAGTATACTTTAAAACCCAGTAATTGAGTCCTCCCCACTTCCATCTCCACCTGCTATTTTTTAACCAACTGCTGTCCATCCTGGTATTTAATGTGACTCATTTCTAGACCCTGCTCTACTTGTTCATTAATAAACCATGTTCACAAAGTGTCCATTGACATTCTCAGTTCTTTCTTTGGCCAAATGTTGCAGCCACTAATATTGGTAAATGCATTCACATGTAAAAAAAAAATTTTTTAAAAAATGCTAAGTTCACCTTTTCCAGAAAATAACCTATGCAGTCAAGGGACCCCAGTAGATATTAAAACACTGTGCAGCTTTGTAAAATATTCATTAATATTATTGTCATAAATGTAGGCCATTTTGACCCCTTTGAAAACCTGGTCAAAAATCTCCCATTCAGGTCTCCTCATGTCCTATCTCATTGCTAGGACTTGAACAGGCATTACAGGATGGAAAAACAACAGTTTTCATGTCCTAGCAAGAAGGCAGGATGTAGGGGTTACTAACTACTTTTCCGCCAGGCTTCTGGGGGGCCCAATGGCCTACAGGTATGGCAATAAAATGAATGAACATTTCACAAAGCTGTGCAGTTTTCTAACACGTACTGAGGCCCCTTGACTGCATTGGCTGCTTTATGAACATGTATAAGTAGCTTTTAATAATGGCTCTCTACTTTGTGTCCAAAATGCATACATTGTATAAGGAGATAAGAACTGATGCTGGTCAGCACACTATATGTGAACTGGCCCTTAGGCTTTATTTTGTTAGTAAGTTCTGTAAAATCTATCTAAATCTACTAGTCCATCTAACACTGCCTTCTCTACAAGTTGACAATGTTGCTGTTCAAGGGAGGCTTTGTTGTTCCTACCAAAAAATACAGTGGGGGACTTGAGGTTCTACCTTAAGACAGCAAGCATGGTAATGGCCAGATTACCAGGTAAAAATAAAGTAAAAAAACACTTTCATTGGGTGTCTAAACCCAAACAAACTCCAATATGTAGATATTATGTAGTAGTATTTATGCACCACCGTCTTCCTGAGGTTACTTCTGCTCCACATAACACATTGGGGTGGATTTACTAATAGCAAATAGACTGTGCACTTTGCAAGTGCGGTTGCACTCCTTTTCACCAGACCTTAGTGAATGTGGTGAAGCTTCACTTTATAAAAAATACACAATCAAAGGTAAGGAAAATGAAAAAACTGCATATTTATTAAGCTCTGGGTAAAAAGAGTGCAGCTGCATTTGCAAAATACATAGTCTATTTACCTTTAGTAAGTCAATACCATTAATATGTGATAATGCACAGTATAATGGCATAAGAGGCTGCTGTTCTGCAAACCAGCCCAGAAAGATCATCCCTACTCAGATCCTTTACTGTTTTGTGGCTGTGAATAACTTTCTTTGGAGCCCACCAGTGAGCAGACACGAGCAGTTCTTTTCACTCCAAATTGAAATTTGGCCAACATTTTTGTTATTTGCAATTTCCAAATTACAGTAGTAACGAATTTCAACATATCCGAAATAACGAAACTAAAATTCATCTGAAATTCAAATCAAATTTGAATCGAATTTGAAAATGAAATTGAATTCGAAAACAAATTTTAAATATAAATATATTTGCTGACTATTGTGATTTCCTTCAAAGACTGTGTGTATTAGTGTTAGAATATAGCTGTCTTTCAAAATTCTAAGTTCAAAAAGAATAGAATAAAACAGAACAGAATAGAATAGAAAATAGGATTAGAATAGAATACAGTATAAAAGAATAGACTAGAAAATAAAATAAATTAATAGAATAGAAAACATTAAAATAGAATAGAAAGAATATAGCCATCTTCTGGATTTTGAATTTTGAAAGAAATAAAACATAATAGAATAGACTAGAAAACAATAGAGTAAAACAGAAAAGAACAACGAAGAGAAGAGAAAATAAAGAAATAGAATAGAAAAGAATAGAATACTAAAAAAAGAATAAAATAGAAAATAAAAATCAGAATTTCGAATAAAGTAAAATCAGTTATTCTTCACAATGAATTTGAATTGATTCAATATTTTTTATTCAAATTCGATTCAAATTCGATTTGAATACTTTGAATCCATTAAAAAATTTGAATAAACCAAACTAAACAAATGTGGTTACAATGGAACAAAATTAAATTAGTAACTTAATGAATCGATCTGAAACTAAACTATTTTTCTTCTTTCTGCACGTGTCTACCAGTGAGCCTTGCAACAAGACAGTAAGAAGCACTGAAATTTGATTCTTGTGCACATTTTTCTTTGCACTTTATAAATGATTAATCTTCCAACATCTTTATAATTGGAATGCTGAGCTTGGTTTCTTTTCAGCAGACCTGTGTTAGGTATTGTGCGAGCATTCTTCTCTGTTTAGCGCATTTTCTGAACGGCATTCAGTATCCACAGAGAGATAATGCTGAAATGACTATAACCCCCACGTGTTTTGTGTCAGCATCGTGTCAGGGCTGCGTCTTCTGCTTTGATGAAATTGTCAGTGTGCTCCTGGCCCATTCAGCAGGTGCGGCTGATAGATTGCATCGCAATGGGGCCCTGAGAAAGCAAAATAGATTCACTCTGATTGACAGGTATGGTTCTTTGTTGCCACTGACATTTCAGAGCACTTTGCTACAATTAAAATAAAAATGTTAGAAATTCATCAGGAGTGAATGGGAGACTATTGTGGCGGTTATGCCAGCTCACTTATTCACGTGATTACAACCTTTTGTCTATACATCAATCTAGCCAATCCTGATGCGGCTAATACCAATAAAGTTAATGCCAAATGATACCAGCTGTGCAAAAAATAAAGATCTAATTTATTTACACAGAACAGAAGCTTGCCGTTAATCAAATATAACAAAATATAAAGTAGCTGGTATAACTTTAAAAGTAGTGATATTAAAATGTAAATGCAGAATGTTACCAATACATAGAGACAACTACAGGAAAGAAAGGTACAGGAAAGAAACATGGAATAATGATGGTACGTTACGCAGACATCCTGATGACTGGGCTTCAAGAGAGAGAGAAGGGGGGTCTTGCTTTTGTGTTACATACTCTTTGAAAAGACCACTCCTAGACTGCCCCACCCAGGTAAAGTTACAACCTTCCACATATCTTAACCTCTAATAGGTGGGCTCAAGACACTGGTCAGTTTAGGTCACCAACTGTTAAAAAAAGACAGAAAGTCCTAGCTGCCTTCCTTCCCCCTCACCTCAATTGAGTCCTTTGAAGTGCCATACCCTATTTGTCACATACCCTTTAGTGCTATTTAATATGACATTCAAAGAATTCCAAGGCTGGCTTATACTTAGACCCCTATCAAAAGTTCACAATAATGTTCATGAAGGTAAAAATTATTGTAGGCCCAAAATAGCCATTACAGTGACCATGGTGCTTTAAATCAAAAAGCAGAAGAGTATGCTTTTTCCACCTCCACCAGAAATACTACCTTCTATGACCTTACAGTAGATCACTAACATTTCAGTTATGTTTTGAAGAAGTCTCAATTCTGTTTTTATTCAAGTGGTCTGTTCCCCAGGGGACACCTTCCTATGTGCTGTCTAAGACTAAGGCTGTCTATGGTACCCTTCTTCCCTCCACAGCCATAACAAAACGCAGCTAGTAAGGAGATGGCTGCTTAACGAGGGCACTTGTCTTCATCTCTGAGTACGTGCCTGAACCAAGTCTCCCAAGAGTAATGCAGGGGGACGGGGGACTTGTCTGATAAAATGTTCCAAGCAAGTAGACATATGCTTACAGATGCCTTCTGCCAAAGCAGCCATCTCCTTCCTAGCTGCGTATCTGCATGGCCATGGATAAAAGAGAGGTGCCCTGTCTGACCTCACAGGTAGGGCAGAGTACTACATGTGGTTTGGCCCCTGCGGAACAGAACACATTAATGAAAACTGAAGTGAGGCTTCCTTAATGTGTTACTGTCATTTTTAAAAGCTGTTAAAGAATATCTGGTGGTCCGGTGAACAAGGTCTTTCTTAAGGCACTTTCTGGGTCACAATTGTCTCCCAACTGTACTCCTGCCTTGTCATTCTATCACATGTGTGTTTCGTAACAAATTGATTTTTGGATGGAAACGTGAATTTCTGAGATTCTAATATATACAAATCTCCGAATGGAAATAGTAACAAATGTCAATGAATCTGAAAAAAGTTATAACAAACATTACGAATGCATTGGTTTAATTTGTGTCATTCGTATGACATCACATGATGCGATAGTAGTTGGGGGCCCATTGGGAAATTGATTCAATTTTCAACTTTGTTTAACATTATTATTATTATTATATAGGATTTGTTTGATAATTTGGATTTGAGCAAAGTTGTGATTTCAATTGAATTTGTAATTGTCACAATCAGTCAGTTCAGTTTTACAATCTAATGCAATTCTAAGGTTTGAAAAATTTGGGTTGCCAAATTTTGCATTATTTATTCCATTGAATAGTCTCGATATATGAATAACAAATCCACCCAAATTATCCAATTCGCAAACTAATATATAGCAGTTTTGGAAAAACTGCAACATTTTTGGAATCCACCTAGACCAACGAACATACAAAATGAATTCCAAAAGCAAGTCAGTTCAACATAATGAATGTGGCGAAATGAAATTTTTCAATGAATGAATGCATATGAAATTAAAATTTCCAGTGTACCATGTCTAATCACCCTGCACAGGCAGAGTTTACTGTTGTCACTATCCTACCAGTCCTGAGCAATGATGTGCAGTTGATGCTGAAGTGAGTGCATGTAGATGGGAAGTTGCTGAAAGAGGTGATATCAAGCTATAGCAAAGGATGAAAAAAGGTGAAAACAGTATTTTATTGAAAAGAAAATCATGGCATTGTGCTTCAGGAAACAAAACGTTATCCAGTTAGGGTTTAGATCTACTTTAAACTGACTATGCCTGTTAAAGTTGTAATAGACAATTTCTTTTTATTTAGCAGCGGCTGTGAAGTGCAATGGCCTGCCTGTCTGAATACATTTTAAACCCTTTCCTAGATGCCTCTTGTGCTATGAAGTCATTGATATACAAAGGAGACTGCACAGAGCTTGTACAGACAGTAATATGTGTGGTCAGCCTTAGGCACAATTGAACATTTTTCTTTGAGTGAAGGAAATAACAGCTGGAATTGCATTGAATTCCCTGGTACTGCCAACAAGAAGTGCCAGCCTTTGCACCACCAAGGGTGAGCTGTATTTTCATGAAGTCTTTGGTTTCACTTGGGGAGTTATTTACTAAAACTGAAGCGTACAAAATCAGATGCAACTCTGCATAGAAACCAATCAACTTCCAGGTTTTATTGTCAAAGCTTAATTGAACAAGCTGAAGTTAGAAGCTGATTGACTACCATGCACAACTGCACCAGAGTGCTTTGGTTTTAGTAAATCCCCCCCAGCTACCTTCTTTTAAGTTTTTGGTAAGTGTGGTCTTACTAAAGCTGTACTGAGAACAGAATTAAATTATATAGAGTTTTTGAAAATAGAAAGTCATTTGCAGTCCAGATTTGAAATAAAAGGCAGAATCCTTGAAGAGAAGGAAAGAAATAAAGAGCCTGGTAAGTGACAACACTGTGTTTGCAGAAGCAGAGGCCCGTGGGTCAATTCCAACTATGGACACCTTTTCCATTGAGTTTATCATTTCTTTGTTTTGTGTGTTAGCTGTTCTTGGTGTTCCAGGTTCTTCGTACAATCCAAAAACACGCTAGGAAATAAATAGTTTTTTTACCCAAGTTGGCCTCAGCATGTCTCTCTACAACTTTGGTAGGGATGCTCAAATGCAAGCTTCTGTCAGTGGTTGGGAATAATGTGAACCGTTGAGTGTTCTTTGCAAATAGCTGCATATAATATCTTCAGTATATAAATGAACAAACAAATACTAATCAAAGCATATCTGAACAATGTTCACAAAAAACAGAAAACAGAACAATTGCTGTATTGTTGAACACGGCATTTTATCACCTGTCACTGAACTGAAGTGCTCCGAGTTCCAGCAATGTAGCAGATAATATGTTCCACAGATGACTCATTGGAGAGTTTATTGGCACCCACATAGTTTGGTGCAGGTCCATTTCCCCACACTTCTTTCACACATGCTGATATCAATAAGTGGAACCTAATTAGCTGTCACTAACCATAACACATCACAATACCAGGATTACTAGGCATCCCACTGAGAGCTGCCTACACTGCTGAAAATGTGCTAACTTCTTTCACCTATCACCCTAGATTTATACTAGGCAGGGAATGTTAAGAGCCTATGCATGACATAGTACAAGATAAAGTCATTTATGGCACATGAAGGAGTGAGGCGCTAATCCTCCAGATCAGGTAAATTTATTTGGAATTCTGTGTCTGTGTTGGGTTGCCTGTAGACAGATGTCTTGACAAGTCTACAATAGGAGCAAGCAAACATTTGCCTTGGAGACAATGATTACTCCAAGAACCTGCACAAGCAGAGCTAAGCAAAGAGGAGAATATTACTATCAGTATTGACAATCTCACTCTTCTGAGAACTACAGATTTGTATAGAATATTTTTTTCTCTTTTGTGTACACTGCAAGCCTTATAATTTATTTGTGTCTTCAAAACTCCAGTCTGGTACAGGGAAATTTAAACAAATAGAATCATTCATAGGGATAGATGCATGAAAGGAACACAAAGATATATCTTACTTCATCCATTCATAAATCAAGTTTTATATAAAAACCTTGAGCTGCATTTATCTTGCGATGAGGCATACAGAATTTGGTGATGTAGGCATTTATATAGAAAGGAGTCATAGCCATTGTCAAGGCTGCTGTTCTATGCAGATTAAAAGCAGTGAGAACAAGAGCTCTGCCAGATGTAGGGAAATGACTTGGCTGAACAAATCATGGTTGTTCTTGTCTTTCATTTCTCTTCTTTAAACTGGCTGCATGTTGCAACTGATGATCAGTTATACAGTCTAAAATATTTAACAGTTTAACTAAAGTTTCCTGTTTAACAAAGACAAACTATTGTTACTTAAAGTGTTACTAAACCTAGGACCCTGCATTCACTATATCTGCTCTCCTACAGTACACACAACATGGAAATGCAATTATTTTAGTAAATATAAAGTGCTAAATTGTTTTTTTCATAAGCAGTTAGAGCAGTCTTGTAACTTCTATTAGTGTCCAGCAGTGCACTGGTTAAACCTTGTAGGAGGAGTTTTCATTATCCCCTGATTCTCCTATGAGGCTGCAGGACCCCTCACCCTCTGTCTGTTTTTTAGGTTTTTATTACTTTTTTTAAACAAGTAAAATCCATTGTGTGTGTATATTTTTTTTTATTTCAATCATTTTCATTAGGCTTTAATAGAAAATGTTAGCATTTTTTCAGTTACAAAGATCATGCAACAAATTTTACAAAATACAGATAATATATACAATAAACAATGTCTTGTGGTTGTTTTTGTGCATCCAGAAACTCAAAATTAAATTGAAAATTTGAAATAGTTATTTGAAAAAGTTGTTACATTGTAAGGCCTGGTGTTCCCATATTCGAATAGAAAAGAGGGGACTAGGGGGGAAATCAAGGGGGAAGGGTAGGTTTTAAGGAGGGGAAAGTAAGGAAAGGATGGGAAGAAGGAAGGGAAGAGCAGAAGGAAATAGGTGTTTATGTTGTTACGCTTTCTGTTTTGAAACATTCAAGGTGTTTATGTGTAGAAAGTAGGAAATGGGAGAATTTGTGAGGGCTTATAGACCGGATGTGCTGTAAATATATGAGATAAGTGAGAAGGAGAAAAAGTAGACAGTCAGGAGGGAAAAGACCAGTGGGTGGGTGTGGAGGAAAGGAGTGGGTTGGGAAAGGCATGGCACAGGGAACTCTCATCCTTTGTGCAATTGTCTTTTTTTTCCAGTGGTGTAGACTACTTGTATATTTATTTTCAGTAGTTTTGGGTTTTATATGGTACTTTTATCTAGCCCCTAAAAAGTCATGTTTTTGTTATGTGAGTTTCTGTCCTTTGGATCTAATTGGGACATGGTGCTTTTGATGATTCTTTCAGTCGAGTATACATTCTGGTATAGTGCCCTTTCTAATGGGGTGGGGGTGGGAGTGATCCTCTTCTGGGTTGTACCTCTTTTCTGAGTCATTCATGTGCGTGTGTGTATGGACTATCAGACATTAACATTCCACCTGCAGACTGAAAGAGGATAACAATCATATAAACACTGCACATAGCAGTTGCACCTAGCAATTAACTTTTATGGCTGGATTTCTTGCAAATAATGATCTTAAGCTGCATTGTAAGGTTCCTTTGGGTCACCTACATTTCCGCTGTAAGATAATACATAAATGAAGAAGATACATGGAAAAAAGTTGACTTTAATCAATTATACAGAGCTGATCATTTTCCCACAGCACATTACATAGCACTTTAAACAATTCCCATCACACTTTGCTTCTGTAGAATTATACTTGTGAAAGGGCCAGTTTGGGAGGAAGCTAATTAACCTTTCAGTGGTTTTGGACTGTTGGAAGAAGCCCAATAAGAAGCGGAGAGGATACAAACTACATGCAATTTGTTTCCTTGCTAGAAAATTATAGTGGAATTCCAGCTTAACCCGAACATCTATTAGAAATGTCCCCACCCCCCTCCTAACACCTATGCATGCTAACCTGTGTAAGAAAGATGTATATACAGTACCTACCTGTTTTCAGGCCACTTCAGTCTGGTCATGTGATCCCACTCCCCTGAGCCAGCCAGCACAGCTGATAGGGATAGAAGCAAATGCTGACAACAGCTGGGTCATTAAAGACTATGGGTGATGTCACTGTTCCAGGCTTTTCCAGCCATTGTTGGAGTGCTCTCTCCTCTCCCCTGCAGCTGTCAATGGCTTGCACATGGGATCATGTGAGTGGACCTGGCTGAAAATAGGTAGGCATATGTATCTTTCTCATACATGTTAGAAAGCATAGGTGTTGGGGGGTGGACATGTTTAATAGTACTTAGAATTAAAGTGTTACCCACTCACTATATCTAGTCTCCCACAGTACACACAACATGGAAATGCAATTATTTTAGTAACTATAAACTGCTAAATACCTTTTCTGATCAGCAGTTAGAGCAGTCTTGTGACTTCAGCAGAGCACTGGTTAAAGCTTGTAGGAGGAGTTTTCTCTCTGCTCTAGGAGGGTGTGAAACCTCTGACCCTCTGGCTGGACAGTGCTGATTGGCCAAATGCTGATCGCATGCACTTTCCAAGAAAAAAAAACCCTCTCTAGCAATACACACCAAACTGAGCATGTGCACGTGACTACGGATTCAGTCTGTATCAGATGGTCATTTCAACAAGAGGAGGGGAGAGAAGAAAGGATCAAACAGCCTTTTTACACAATGCAGAGGATTAACCCCTTAGGTTCCACAGTGAGTATAACAAGCATGCTTTACTGCATATACAGACTGATTTTACTATTGTGGGTTTAGTAACACTTTAAGCTGAAATTCACTTTAAACTCAGGACTCAAATGCTGCCATGCAAGAATGCCAGCAATATACCCAGCACACTGGTGAACAACAATCTACTCTACATTCACAGTGTGAGAGACAATTAGGGGTCTGCAGTAGGTGTGAATTGTGCAGAGCTGGACAAATCCCAGGAACCAAGTAGCCATTGCTCCCTAAAAACTACAGTTGGAGCCCAACTTTTGAGGTTTTCACTAGTTGTCAATGGGCAAGCTTCTAAAAAAAAACTTTCTGGCTCTTGGATTGGATAGACTGGCTTCACGATTTTTTATTAATTGTCCACCCCTGGTATACTGATAGTTGCTTTAAAGCACAAAGTGCTTCATAGATATTAGATTGCTGGCAAATGGTATTGGCGTAAACTATATCAATGGAGTGCACTGTAACAATACCTGGATGAAAAACTGAATTACTTAATAAGTAGGCTTCTTGTATGCATCTCAAAGCAGATTGATTTTGATTGTCAGTTTTGACTGTTTTGTATTTTTAACAAAAAAAAATACTTGTTCCAGGTCAATGGCTCAGAAATCATCAAAGTTTTTGTATCAGCATTGAAAGCCAGGCAACTAGCAATTTCAGAATGATAGGTCAGCAGTACAAATCCAACAAAGGCTTTGATCCTGCCCCATTCTTTCTAAAGTTAACCTCCCTAGCGGTATTCCCGAGTGTAGCTCGGGGTAAAATGTCAGTACCAAAAGCGGTAACCCCGAGCTACACTCGGCTTACCATGCGGCGCTGCATAGGGAGTCCCTGCAGCACTTACCTTGTCCTTCGCTCCCGCGATGTGTCCCCTGCAGCGTCCCCGGCCATCTCCTCCGGCTGATGCCAGCATCCGGCTCCTATGTTCCGGTCCCTGTGACGTCGGGACGTACAGGCGCCGGCGGCGGCGGGAAATTTGAAAATGTTTTAAAAATTTTATTTTTTTCAAAACGATTTTACATAGTAAAACATTGCTGTTTCAACCCATTTCACATACATTTTGTCCCTAGTGCTCTGTCCTGTCTCCTGTCTGCATTTTGACTGTTCTTTCTGCCTGGAAACTTAGAAAAGTCCATGGCGTCCAAAAAGCGTCCCATTAGGTCAAAAGCGGGTTTAGATCAGCTAGAGAACAGCGATAGTAAATTAGAACTACTTGCAGAATTGAGTGATAATGATTCGTGGGGAAATTCGTCATCAGACACTGAAAATGATTTTGCGACTTTGCTCAGCGATGTGCGAACTTGGCGCTATATTTCAAATTTCAGTGTTTTTTGGTTTGATTATATTTTTGAATTAAATGTATTATTATTATATTATTATTTTTTATGATTATTTATTAAATTATAATTTATGATTTTGTGTTTCAAATTTTATCATACCCGGGATGTTTAATAGACTCTTGTTCGGACAGATTTCAGTGAGTTATTCCTAAATATTACAGCCTACAATAAAAAAAAACTACATATTTCCATGCAAAATAATGGTACCGCTTTCAGCACCAAAAATCTGAAATAATCATACCGCTAGGGAGGTTAAGAAAAAAAAAAAGTTTTGTCTTGAAATACACTTTAACAATAGCTGGTGCTAAAATGTCCACAAACATACGTAGCCTGTAATGTACAGACAGATACAAGATTTTTCAGTATGAAATAACAGTTTGTTTGCAGCTGTCTACAAAACTCTACAAATGTCCAAAATAAGGGAACTTTTATCTTTCTCAAGAGCAAAACAATTCTATCTACTCTCCAGGGTTGTGGAACACTCTTTCTTGGAGATCTGAAATGTTTCAACAAACCCAAGCAAACACTGTGGGTTCTGTGCCGAAGCTTGATAATATTATATTCTGTTTTTGTGTGTATGATAAGAGGGACAATGAATAAAATATGCGACGCAGGAAAACCATAGTATTGATCCAGAATCCTAACAGCACAGCTCAATAAATTTACAAGGTCAACGAAAACAGAAACTGATTATTGAACTACAGATATGTTGTTACTGTAATTGTGCTGCATAATTTCCACATTGGTACGGCGTGTGACTAAGAGCCCTGTGGGGGGCAATCCACTGCATTAAATGATGTAGTTAGAGGCTTCTATTCACATTTATAGCTGCCAGTGCATACATTATTGTGAATTATAGTCATCTTCAATACCCATCCAAATGTCATTTTTTGCCATTCGAGAAATAATTTTATCACCATTAGGAGGGAACAGATTTGGACAGTTCTTACAGAAAATATATTACAGAATTTTCATTGTGAGATAAAATAAAGAAACATTTTAATCAAAATGTATAATTTATATTCACCCAGGATGTATACATACCTCCCAAATTTATGAGATGGGAAAGAGATACACCTAGTAGCAAACAGTTTGCAGGCAAAAGACACGTGCCTACCACAAATATTTTATGGGGAAAATGAATGCCCAAACAATTATTTGTTAAACTCTACAGTGTGTTTTACCACTACAATCTTTTTTAAAGTGGCTTTTGAAATTAACAAATGCAATAATTTAGAAGTTGGATGAAAGGCTTAGTGCAGTAAAACACTTTAATAGTGAAAGAGTAAATTTTTTTATAGAGGTCTATACATTAGGCAAAAAAGAAGGACAACTGGGGGGGTGGGGGGGGGGGGGGTGGGGGGTGCTTGTTCCAAAAGAGGGACAGTTCCTCCAAATAAGGGACATTTGGGAGTTATGTGTACAACCTATGTATGTAATGAGTGGCTTTTGTTTTGGCAGCTTTGCTACCTCACTTATTCCCTTTGTTCTGTCTAAGATTTTAAATGTAATAAGTGATTAACACCTTTTGTCCACATCAGAATCAGGCCTATGTTGCCTCTCTCCCACTTATAGTTTATTAATAACCAATAACCACTGTGCTGAATAAAAAGAATAACAAGAAAATAAAAATCTAATTTATTAACACCGAAGAAAAGTAGTTATTAATCAAATCAAATATACTGAAATACCAAAGATATGATACTACACAAAAAAATTGATGTTACAGTATAACATACAGTATATTACCACTATAGAGAGATGACTATAGGAAAGAAAGTTACAGGAAAGAAAGTTATAGGAGAGAAAGTTACAGGAAAGAAACAGAGCAATGGTGGTACATTACACAGACATCCTGATGTCCTGATACCTGGGCTCCGAAAAGGCAGAAATTGATCAATTGCTTACTTTTATACCCCCTCCCCCTCCATTCCAAGTAAAGGCACACCCTTTAATAAGTTCCAATATTTTGCCATTTCTGTTCAAAGTGACTTGTGAAAGATTATTATTATTATACCTTTTTTTATAAAACGCCAACAGTTCGCTCAGCGCTGTACATTACAAAGGGAGACAATACATGAGACAGTACGAAAACAATACAATGTGATACACGAGGGGTTCGAGGGCCCTGCTCTTTCGAGCTTACAATCTAGGAGGGAGGGATATTGGCCAACTGTATCTCATCAGATGGAATTTATGATAGGCCAATGTCCAGCGAAGCATACCTCCTTTGAAGCCAGTTCCCCTCGGGAAGATCTATGACAATACTCACTAGGAGGTGTTAGAAATGATGACTCCAGGGCTTATTCAGCCAGGTGGCCATACTGCCATAAAGCCCTACAGGAAAGCTTCAAAAGAGGGGTGCTGAGGTGATGCAACAGATGGTAAATAAGTTGCAGGAATTGAGACTTAGACCCCTATCAGAAGTTCACAATAATGTTAAAAATATTTGTAGGCTCAAAATATCTATCACACTCTAAAGGTTACCCCAACATTCATTTTGTGCAGCTGGCTGCTCTGCTCCCCACATTGCTGGGGCAGTCACTGTGTTTTGAGTCTGAGCTTCTGGATGTCTTTCAGATGTTACATAGTACAAAATCATTTAATAAGTGGATGCAGCCCTTCCCAAAAGCACTATGAAAATCCTTCCACATTAGACGGTACAAAAATAGAAAATCCATACTGAATGCATAGGCTGCTCATGCAGACCTTATTTTGGTTGCCAGGCAAGGCAAGCTAATACAAAGGCTTCAGTACTTTAAGAGTCACTGACCTGGAACAAGTATATAGTTTAGACATTCTAACTTAAATGCGTCTTTCTGACCAATGGCTGCCAGAGGAACAGGATGATCCTATGAAAGGACTATACGTAGCACTTTTCTTCATATAATCTAAAAACATATATCCAATGCAATTGAGGAAACACTATGGCCATTTAATAAACAAAACCCTTCCTGTTCCCATGACTATAACACTTGTACTCGTTTTAAATTGAAATGAATGAGGACCTGTGGGTGGACACTCCTGCTCCTCAGTATATTTTAGATTGTTTATTTAATGGTGTGCGTCAGAGTACAATACCATGTCATAACAACATATGCGAGTACAAAAAGGCCAACACCAGCATTACGCAAGAAATAGATACGTCATAGTAGAAAATACATTACAAGACTACCAGGCAACCATTAGTACCATAGAGACTTGCACATCAAGCACGGTTGCTAATAAAAGGTAAAGTGGCAACATGAAAACCTCAAATACCAAGGGGATATACTGTTTATTAAGAAGGTAGCTAGAAGAAGTAATGCAGGAGGTTTGTGTTATAGCAACTGCAGTCATAATTTCTGATCGTTCACACCAAGCAACCATTTTACAATTTTTAAACAGAAGGGATGATACCTGAGAGCATCTGGAGTGGGTTGCAGAAAAGGGGGAAAGGATGAGAGGGCTTTAGGGTCCATGGCGGTGGCTACAGACCCCTAAATCAGCTTTACAGTCAGGAGTAACTATAGGTTTGTTTTTATTTTTTTCTTCTTTTTTTCATTACTTATTAAAAAATGATAAGTAATCATTCGTTAGAGTAGTAAAACAAGTCCCAGTGAAACCACTGTACATTTTGCTCCTCCATCTTGTCCCTGAGGGCAGCGTCCAAATGTTCCGAGCATTATATATCACTCATGCTGCAAACCATTGAGATATTGTTGGTGGGGATCATTGTTTCCACATGCTGGGGATGCAAGCCCTGGCAGCATTCAGTAGGTGTTATAATAAAGACCTCTGTTATCTCTTGTTGGACATTGGAGTCAATTTAAAACGGAGCTCCACCCAAAAGGGAAGTTCTGCTTAAGGACTGGTTCCCCGCTAAATGTTGTATTCAGGTCCTTTTCCTATTTGAGCAGAATTCAGTATTTGGTGTATTTTAGATGAGCAGGTCTGAAGGAGGAACAGCTGTTCCTTCCTGTACGTCATATGTTGAATATGAGGATGCAGTCATGGGGTGAATATGAAAAACATGGCACCCCTGACTCCAATGTTCTTAAAGTGGACACAGACAAAAATATTCAGAATAGGCTATGAATTGGAAATGTTAATTTGCATACCAACCCAGCTTCAAAAATGAACCCAACATTGTTAGTAGGTTACAGTTAGAAGTTATACCTAAATCTTCATGTAGACTTCAATTCTTTCACAAATTATCCAATAGGTCTTATGGGTAATTAGTGCTATACAAGCAGTATTGTTATAAAGCATTATCAAAAATCATGATTAAAGCTGAAGTATAATCTGCTCATATTTTGCCATCTCTGGTTCATCCCTCCCCTCCTCATTAACATGCTAATAAAATGTATAAATAAACATTTCCATTTTCACTATGTACTTCATTTTGGACCCATTGATGTCATCAGTTTATGTAAATAATCTCATTACACAATTGAAAGTTAAAAAGAGACACAAATCCATCTAGTTCAACCAATAGAAAATAAATAAATAGAATAAATAAATAGAAAATCTCCATATAAAGAACCATTATATCCTCAGTTGAGCCAGAGGAAGGCAAAACCCTATAAAACATGGCCCAATAAGCTCCATCAGGGGGAAAATAAATTCCTTCCTGATCATACAGAAGGCAATCAGATATCCCCTGGATCAACTATCCCTGGTGTTCTTGCCTACAAATGTTAATATCTGGTTATTCTCTGTGCATTTAAAAATACATCCAATTTCTTTTTAAAACAATGCACTATTTATAGTTTGTAATTTTATATCTACATGCCACATTTGCTCATTATACACTGCTCAAAAATTTAAAGGAACATTTTAAAAACATATGAGATCTCAATGCGGAAAAATATCATGCTGCATATCTATACTGATATGGACTGGGCAATGTGTTACGAATGTAAGGATGCCCCATAGTTTGATGGAAATGAAAATTATCAACCTACAGAGGACTGAATTCAAAGACACCCCGAAAATCAAAAACTATGCAGCAGGCTAATCCATTTTTCTGAAATCTCATTGTAGCAATTCAAAATGGTACTCAGTAGTTTGTATGGCCCCCATGTGCTTGTATGCATGCCTGACAACATCGGGGCATGCTCCTAATGACATGACGGATAGTGTCCTGGGATTTTTCCTCCCAGATCTGGACCAAGACATCACTGAGCTCCTAGACAGTCTGAGGTGCAACCTGGTGGTATCGGATGGACCAAAACATGATATCCTAGAGTTATTCTATTTGATTTAGCTCATTCGAGCGTGGGGGCCGTTCAATAGTATCAATTCATTCATCCTCCAGGAACTGCCTGCATAATCTCTCCACATGAGGCCGGGCATTGTCGTGCACTAGGAGGAATACAGGACCCACTGCATCAGCGTAGGGTCTGACAATGGGTCCAAGGATGTCATCTCGATACCTAATGGCAGTCAGGGTGCCATTGTCTAGCCTGTAGATTTCTGTGCATCCCTCTATGGATATGCCTCCCCAGACCATCACTGACCCACCACCAAAACGATCATGCTGAATGATGTTACAGGCAGCATAACGTTCTCCACAGCTTCTCCAGACCCTTTCACGTCTGTCACATGTGCTCAGGATGAACCTGCTCTCATCTGTGAAAAGCACAGGACGCCAGTGGTGGAGCTGCCAATTTTGGTGTGCAATGGCAAATGCCAATCGAGCTCTATGGTGCCGGGCAGTGAGCACAAGGCCCACTAGGGGATAATCTCATTACACAATTGAAAGTTAAAAAGAGACACAAATCCATCTAGTTCAACCAATAGAAGTCTATTTCTGATTGTTTGGTCAGAGACATTCACACCAGTGGCCTGCTGGAGGTAATTTTGCAGGTCACTGGCAGTGCTCACCCTGTTTTTTCTTGCACAAAGGAGCAGATACCAGTCCTGCTGATGACCTTCTATGGCCCTGTCCAGCTCTCCTAGAGTAACTGCCTGTCTCTTGGAATCTCCTCCATGCTCCTGAGACTGTGCTGGGAGACACAGCAAACCTTCTGGCAATTGCACGTATTAATGTGCCATCCTGGAGGAGTGGGACTGCCTATGCAATCTCTGCAGGGTCCAGGTATCGCCTCATGCTACCACTAGTGACACTGACCCTGTCAGATAAGTTGAGTTGGGAAACAAAGGTCAATGGCCTCCACCTGTAAAACCATTGATGGTTTGGGGGCCATCTCATTGTTGCCCATCTAGTACACCCCGAGTTTTAATTTCATTAACACCAAAGCAGCTGAAACTGATTAACAACCCCCTCTGCTACTTAACTGACCAGATCAATATCCCAGGAGTTTTACTGACTTGATGCTATACTCTGATTAAAAAGTATTTCTTTAATTTTTTGGAGCAGTGTATATACTGTATGTAGGATTTCTTTCTTGATTGCGTCCGCTTATCTCTGAAAATAATAGATGCACTGTAGTCTCTAATGTCATGAAACACCCACATTGTTCCAGGTTACCAAAAACCATATTGATTCAAATTGACATGTGCCCTATGTACCCATGTAAAGAAACGTATTTCACTTCCAGAATATGCCACAAGGACAGTCCCCAGGACTGGTTCTGAAACACTTTTACACTAAAAGTACAAGTATATACTGTTAGAGCGCATTATGGGTTCAGTTTAATTGTTAAAGTGAATGTTTAAAATATCTCTATTAAAAACATTTAGATACAGTAGGGAAGGGTTAAAACTACAGCCACCTGCCCCCACTGGGGAGATTTCCCTTTACTTCCCGTACTGTAGTCACAACAGGAAATGAGAGGAATTCTCTCCAAACTAAGAAGAAATAATCTCTCCCAGACAGTTGTCACCATCACTTTTCCATCACTTTTTGCCCTGGTAGCAATATTTACAAGGACAAATAGAAAGGGTGCATCGCTCCAGCAGAGACACAGACTGCACAGAACCTGACAGGGTTGCTAACCCTATCACACTCCATTCAAAGCTAAATGAACATTTTTTTAGATACATTTGTGGGGGTTGAAAGTAAAAGTCTGGCAGCAAGGCTTCTTGAGATAAAATCTTGCACTTTATTGAAGATCCATCAACACATAAAAAAAATCAGTTCCTACAGTGAGAATTGATGCATTTCAGCCGTAAATGCCTTAGTCGTAATCATTTTGTAGAAGCAGGGAAATCCTTGCACTGCAGGTCATCAGGTATGGCTTTCTCTCCAGCAAGGGGAACAGTAAAGAGCATAGTAGTGACATCAGTAAAAATTACTCCAAATCTTGTGAGACTAACAGTCAGGAGCAGCAATGCCTTAGGTGATCTCACATTGCAAATACACAGCTATTCATAGGCGTGCCTAGGCACAGGAAGTACACTGCTCTTTTTCAGACCAAAGGTACGTAAATCATTCAGGCTAATGTTTTGATACAATTAACCTTTCTAAATGTTTCCTATAAGAGAGCAAATCCTAACTGAGGTCAGACCCATGTTAAGTATTAGAGCAAGTTATAACATAGGGATAGGCTTTTTGGGGGGTACTTTTTTTTTTTAACTTAAGGTTGTTTTTGGACTGAAAACCCCACATAGGAAAGAACAGGGCCAAGCTCTCAAAACAGAAAATGAACATACTACATAAGAAGTGTGAATTTATAATGGAAATAATATTTTGTGAATGTCTTCCTTTTAGAAAACAGCCTGCAGTGCTGCTGGCAAGATTAATTAAAAGTTCATATCTGAAATGCCTAATTCCCAAGTGTTGTAATTTAGCAATGATCTTGCCATTAACATAAGACACAAAGCACCCAGCGATACGCTCCCTTGCTTCACAGGCTACAAAGGCACTGGCCAGCTGTCTGCTGAATTCACTTGTTTGTTGCTGAAGCTGAGTCTTCCCCATCCCTTACAGATACACAGAAGCTAATACAGGGAGGAGACAGATGTTGGACTGGCAAAGGATTTGGCAGCCATAGGACTTATAGAAAGCAAATGGAAAACTTCTGCCAACTGTCAGTACACAGGACCGGCTTGTGACAGCCTGTCAGATGTTGTATTCCCATTACTATATTCACAACCTGGAGAATCAAGAGATAGAATTCATGTGTAGTTCTTCACAGCCATTATAGATGGCCTCCAGAGAATGAAGGGAAATAGGAGGTCTGTCAAAAGTAATAAAGCTTTAGCAGAATACAGAGCAATGTAATATGTAGTCCTTTTCCTCTCCATTGTTACCAAATGGATCATTGCAGCATTTTAAAGGGGTTTTCTAAGGCAAGATAAATGAATAACGACTCTTGTCGCTTTCTAATTTTGTTATACTGGAGGTCATGATGCCACAACCTCCTGTATGGAAATTATTGTTATACAGGATTTATATAGCGCCAACAGTTTGCTCAGCGCTTTACAATATAACGGGAGACAATACAGCAACAATACAGTTCATTACAAGAGGGATAGGAGGGCCTGATCCTGGGAGCTTACAATCTAGGAGGGAGGGGCTAGTGGTACAAAAGGTAGTAACTGTGGGGGATGGACTGTTTGGAAGAGTATAAGATTCCATTATTAGCTGAGGGCAGGATAGGCTTCCCTGAAGAGAGAGGTTTTCAGAGATCGCCTAAAAGTGAGCAGAGTAGGCGATAGTCTGATAAATTGGGGTAGAGAGTTCCAGAGGATGGGGGAAGCTCTAGAGAAGTCCTGGAGATGAAATGAGGTATAAGGTAAGTATATTTTTTTTACTATCAACCCAGCTTTTCTTTATTTTTATTTTTTCGGGGGGGAGGGTTAAATTGTGGCAATTTGTTGTGGGAGTGGTCTGTTCTAGAATTTAGCATTTTATTTTAGATTAATTCATTGAAACCCACAGTAAAAGCGCATTCTTGCAATCAGTGTAATTCTTAATAGTGCTTTATAATAATAGCTGAATGGCTGCACATTCACAGCTTAGCAGAGCGATTTTCAGTAGTTTTTCTATGAACTATTTTTTAACGCTTTTACAAGTGTATACAAGTGTTTTTAGAAGAGTATTACAGGCATTTTACATGTGTATTCAAGCTTTAGGGCTTTCATTTTAGTCAGTGGAAATCACTGGGGGGAGATCAGTTAATATAGGCTAAAAAAAGTCAGAAAAAACGCTCAATCACGCATTTGCTTGCATTCCCATTTACGTTAATAGGGCCTCAATTCTGCCTGAAAAGTAGCTCATAATCTCTTTGAAGTGACAGGCATTCAGCTACCAGCAACAGGACGCTCAGATGTGAACAAGGGCTATTGAATACAATGTGTTTTTGCTTGTTGAGCATTTTTGAGCTTTGAGCTCAAAGCTACAAAACACTCAGGTGTGAATGGGGCCTTACCTTCCATCTTACATAATTGTGCAGGCTCGCCTCCTGTCCTGAAATTGCTTACTCTGATTTCACTGCACACTGTGAGCTTCTCATAGTATATACTAGAAAATGGAGTAGATGAGACTTGCTTTTCAGAATACTTTACTTAACAGCCGTACCTTTACAAAATCCAGATAATGGCATGCAGTTCTTCTCATAGGTCACATTATCCTGTAAAGAGGCTGTTGGCTGCCAGTATTCTGAGTCTATGCATGGCTGCTCTCACAATCTATCATCCTGAGGAATATTTCACAGGCCCAAGCTGGAGCCCATAGAGGGGAAAACACATGGCTCTCTTACCACCACAGACATGAGTCCTTCATGACTGCCTCTACCCATGAACTCCTCCCTTTACAGATCCTTCCCCACTTTATATTGCCTAGCTAGGGAGATACAAGTTACAAGCATTGTGTACTGAAAGGGGATGGCACAGCCACAATTTTTTCAGGAAAACCATTACAGGATTGTTATATTAGCTGTGCTTGAATTTCAATTTCTTAAAGTAGAAAACAGATTTCTACAAAAAAAATTATAATCTGTATTTCTACTCCAGGTTTGTGCCTGTTCATTTGGCATCTGGCTGACAACACCACTTTACTGCTGCTGAATTTGCAGCTTTTATTAGCCCTCTGATCCCTTTGGTCCTATTTAGCTAAATAGAAGCCTTGCTCTGCTCTGAGCCTGATCATTATATGAAAGAATAGATCCCTGACTTCCCTTTAGGCATGCGTGTTCTTCCGTGCGAGCCACTGGGCGTTGTAGACATTAGTTGTGCACAGGGGCGGACTGACCATTTGGAAACTCGGGCACTGCCAGAGGGCCCGGGGTCAGTAGGGGGCCCCATGAGATGCCCCTGGTACCTTTTTCATAAGCTTTTTTGAGTTTGGGCAAGCACACAGGGGCTCCATGATCCCCTATTGAACGGGGGCCCCATGAGTTGTCAGTCCGCCCCTGGTTGTGCAATCTGTTCCAGAAGCAAGTCTGGTTGAGTGTTTAGCCAAATGCTGGCTAGTGCACCCGCACGATCGAGGGACATTCTTAAAAAGACTGCCTTGAGTTTGTTTCCCTCTAGTGTTCAACCTAGTGACTATAACATTTTGCTCTGGAAGCATTGAGAGGACCACTACTGAAAGCAGTGGATTGTGGGACATGTAGTCTGGGGAGTCAGGTCTTTACATGCAGCCAGTGTTGCTGAAAACTACATTGTCCAGCCAACTGAAAAGAAGTAGTGAATGCTGGGAGAAGATATATATCCCAGCCCAGGAAAGGCTCACTCTGTTGGGACCACCACCTGAGGTTGAAAGGAGCTGCATGGCCGCTCTCGATATTTAGAGCAGGCCTTGCGGCCTAGACAGCGCAGAGAACCTCTAGCAGGTGAGCTCTGTACCTGCAAGCAGACCATCCGTTTCCAGCCCCCTGCTGATCAAGTGACTGCCCAGGGTCACTCTCATGATCCACCCTGACAAGTCCAGTGGAACCTTAGTGCCATCAGGTGCATGATTTTGGCACCACTCACTAGTCACGGATTCTTCAAGATTCTGTTCTGAGAAGTCTTCATCCCTTGAGCCTTGGTATCTTCAGGATTGGAGAGCAGGCAGAAGCCTACACTGAGTAAACTCTTTCAAAATACACTGCATGCAGACACCTTTATTTCATTTCCTTAGACCTCCAAGCTTCTAACAGGAAAAATGTGTATATGCTATTCATTATTGCTGGTCACCATTGCACACCAATAACCTTTTGGACCTTGCTTGAGCTAGCTAAAGATTTTGGACACATTACATTGCCAATACTTATCTCTCTTGTCTTCACGCTATCACTTAAAGGACGCTTTGCTTCACTTGTATTTGAGAGGGGTAATTCACACTCAGAAATAGTTTACAGCAATATTTACTTATTGAGTTATTATAAAGTTGTAGTGGATTGTGATAGACAGTCCACGTTCTATTAGATGATCAGTAAAATGACAATTTTATAGTCTTGCTACTATCTGCTTCTTGCTCTTTAAATTCCTTACTCTCTTAAGTAAACAATCAGATATAGGTTGACAGAACAATGATGATAATTAAGATGTCACCTTCATCTGGAGTCTCACCCTAGGTGACGCATTTGGAGAAAAGTATCTTTTAATGTAAACAACCCCCCATAAAAGGGAATGAGTCTTTTTGGGGACAATGATTGGAAGATATCAACACGGATGGAAGAACACGCAGAAACCCAGTGGACTTTTCACCCAATCAATGTACAGTCAGGTCCATAAATATTGGGACATCAACACAATTCTACCATTTTTGTCTCTATACACCACCACAATGGATTTGACATGAAACGAACAAGATGTGCTTTAACTACAGACTGTCAGCTTTAATTTGAGGGTATTTACATCCAAATCAGGTGAACGGTGTAGGAATTACAACAGTTTGCATATGTGCCACCCACTTGTTAAGGGACCAAAAGTAATGGGACAGAATAATAATCATAAATCAAACTTTCACTTTTTAATACTTGGTTGCAAATCCTTTGCAGTCAATTACAGCCTGAAGTCTGGAACGCATAGACATCACCAGACGCTGGGTTTCATCCCTGGTGATGCTCTGCCAGGCCTCTACTGCAACTGTCTTCAGTTCCTGCTTGTTCTTGGGGTATTTTCCCTTCAGTTTTGTCTTCAGCAAGTGAAATGCATGCTCAATCGGATTCAGTTCAGGTGATTGACTTGGCCATTGCATAACATTTCACTTCTTTCCCTTAAAAAACTCTTTGGTTACTTTTGCAGTCTGCTTTGGGTCATTGTCCATCTGCACTGTGAAGCGGCATCCAATGAGTTCTGAAGCATTTGGCTGAATATGAGCAGATAATATTGCCCGAAACACTTCAGAATTCATCCTGCTGCTTTTGTCAGCAGTCACATCATCAATAAATACAAGAGAACCAGTTCCATTGGCAGCCATACATGCCCACGCCATGACACTACCACCACCATGCTTCACTGATGAGGTGGTATGCTTAGGATCATGAGCAGTTCCTTTCCTTCTCCATACTCTTCTCTTCCCATCACTCTGGTACAAGTTGATCTTGGTCTCATCTGTCCATAGGATGTTGTTCCAGAACTGTGAAGGCTTTTTTAGATGTCTTTTGGCAAACTCTAATCTGGCCTTCCTGTTTTTGAGGCTCACCAATGGTTTACATCTTGTGGTGAACCCTCTGTATTCACTCTGGTGAAGTCTTCTCTTGATTGTTGACTTTGACACACATACACCTACCTCCTGGAGAGTGTTCTTGATCTGGCCAACTGTTGTGAAGGGTGTTTTCTTCACCAGGGAAAGAACTCTTCGGTCATCCACCATAGTTGTTTTCCATGGTCTTCCGGGTCTTTTGGTGTCGCTGAGCTCACCGGTGCGTTCCTTCTTTTTAAGAATGTTCCAAACAGTTGTTTTGGCCATGCCTAATGTTTTTGCTATCTCTCTGATGGGTTTGTTTTGTTTTTTCAGCCCAATGATGGCTTGCTTCACTGATAGTGACAGCTCTTTGGATCTCATCTTGAGAGTTGACAGCAACAGATTCCAAATGCAAATAGCACACTTGAAATGAACTCTGGACCTTTTATCTGCTCATTGTAGTTGGGATAATGAGGGAATAACACACACCTGGTCATAGAACAGCTGAGAAACCAATTGTCCCATTACTTTTGGTCCCTTAACAAGTGGGTGGCACATATGCAAACTGTTGTAATTCCTACACCGTTCACCTGATTTGGATGTAAATACCCTCACATTAAAGCTGTCAGTCTGCAGTTAAAGCACATCTTGTTTGTTTCATTTAAAATCCATTGTGGTGGTGTATAGAGCCAAAAATGTTGGAATTGTGTTGCTGTCCCAATATTTATGGACCTGACTGTATATGCTTTGCCTGCATCATAAGCCCTATAAATGAAACTGTTAGTTCCTCAATAAAACAGAATTTTAGGAAGTTGGCAAATTTCAACAGTGTCAGTGTCTTGCTTCCACATGCACGTAATTCTATATTAATTTGGCTCACTGGTAGATCACGGTAAATGGTCTGTAGGTGACCTAGTCCAAAACAAAGTGTGTTGATAGTTCTTGGGCTCGTAGCATCAGGGCCTTTAAGGGAGAGGATTGACACAGGAAAGTCTTCCTTCTTCCTTTTATACATTGGGGTCATAGGTTCTTTAAGGGCCAACTTGTAGTTTTTGTTTGAATCACCTTCATTGCATATCTGTACTCTAAACCCTCAAAGACCAAACGGTTTATACTAAAACATATCTGCATTAACAATCTTTTGCCTTTGTTGACTTGAAAACTTCCAGTAAATATTCAATTGCTTTATTACAATCTGGTGTCATTGCAAGTGTGATTCTGTGTGAGCCATGTCTGAACCCAGGGTGTCAGAGGTTTTAGAAGGCTTGCAAGGTCAGGGCAACCTTTGGGTACCATCATCTTCCAGTGACCCCCACAGAGGTGGTGCTACAAGTGTAATAGAGCAACTGATCAGCAGATTGCAGAGCTAAAGTCTGCACTACCCAGTGACTAGCATTGAGGAACATGAACATCTAGAAGATTGTCAGGGATTGTGTGCTTTCACACAATGCTCAGTCTCAAAGCTTTGTCACATGCAGAAGTGTGGAGGCACATGGGTTAAATCACATGACTGCAAAAAAAAAAAAAAGTCAAATGATATTTGAGCTTAGTGAAATGATGGGACTCATAGCCAGTTATTGTTAGGGTTTCATTTAATGCTCATATCTAATAAGCCGTTTCAACATTTCAGATGACTACCTGGTTTTTCTATTACGTCTGAGCCAGACTAGCAAAATAAAAAGTGTTCTGTTCACATGAACAGACTGAATAATTACATAAGGCTCATTTTAGGTTTTGGTTGCTCAAAGTGTTCCTTTTTCAAAGACTGTACATGAGTGTTTTTCATTTAATGACTCACGCTTAAAAAGAATCATTTAGTCCCATTTGGGTTCTTCCACTGTGCAGCTGAAAGCACGGATGTCCTGAACTCACTTTTCTCCCTTTAGCTAAAATGTACTGTTAGATGTAAGGCTATTGAAAGCTTTTTCAATACAAATAGTGAAGGTCAGTGTTTTTCCCTAACCACGCTGTGTAAGTATATGTGGATCAGACAGAAGGTAACAGTTCAATAATGTAATCGTTGTTTCATTTGTAAGGCACTTTTCAGATCTGCTGATATTAGCACTCAGTGGCGAATAAATGTTCTGTCTCTACTGCCAGACTCCTCATACATTCGTACATATTAATAGTCTCTAATAATAGTGTTATCATTTTCAAAGGGCAATGCCATTCAATTAAAAAATAAAGTGAAATATACATATTGAACCTTTTATTTTAACAAGGATAGAACAAAAATTACATTTCTTTTTTGAATGAGATTCTTATTGTTCGAACCAGACAAGATGACATGGATTACGAAGCTGATTGGATTCTGTATACTGCCATTTGATGGTGACTATGTCTTCATAGTTATACTATCAGGCTTAATTAAGCCAGCCAGAGATAGACTGAATCTTGGCCAGTTCAGCAGGAACAGGCCGAGATTCAATCCATTTATAGGAAGGCTGAATAAAGCATGCCAGATTTTTAGCATGCATTTATTGCCAGCCATAGAGTTGATCACAAGAGTTCCCCCTTACATCAGAGTCCACAGAGTTCCCCCTTTATACCTGAATCTGCAGAGTTCCTCTCTATATCTGAATCCACAGAGTTCCCCATTTACATCTGCATCTGCAGTTTCCCCTTAAATCTGAATCTGTAAAGTTGCCTTTTACATCTGAATGCACAGAGTTCCACCTTTACATCCGAATATGCAGAGTTCCCCTTTACATCTAAATCCACAGAACTCTGCAGACTCTGATGTACGAGGGAACTCTGATGTAAGGGGGTCTCTGGGAACCGAAGCCCCCACTTACATCATATTTATCAGCATTACCCTTTAACCAGGGTTTCCAGAGGTCCCCTTACATCAGAGTCTGCAGAGTTCCCACTTACATCAGACTTTGCACAGTTCCCTCTTACATCTGAGTCTGCAGAATTTCTGCCTACACTGTAAGGGGGAGCTCAGTGGACTCTAATGTAAAGAAGAACTCTGGGTACCCTTATTTAAGGGAGGCTAATGTAAGGGGGAGACTTCAGTCAGAGACAGTGTATGGATGATGAGCTCACTCACCCAGGATGAGGCTCAGCCATTGGCATACTTCATCCACTATGAAGTTGCTTGCTGCAGGGCTTCAAACTCCCCGCTCACTCTGCTCCTTTCTGAGGTACAGCACTGCTGGGATTGGAGTGTGCGTGGGCAGACACAGGAGGAGGGGGGCAGAAGGAGGAGGAGCAGATCCAGCAGTCTCTCTTTTCTCCTGTCCATGTAGGGGAGAGGAGGGGAGAACTGCGCAGAAGGAGGAGGAGCAGATCCAGCAGTCTCTCTTTTCTCCTGTCCATGTAGGGGAGAAGAGGGGAGAACTGCGCAGAAGGAGCAGGAGCAGATCCAGCAGTCTCTCTTTTCTCCTGTCCATGTAGGGGAGAGGAGGGGAGAACTGCGCAGAAGGAGGAGGAGCAGATCCAGCAGTCTCTCTTTTCTCCTGTCCATGTAGGGGAGAGGAGGGGAGAACTGCACAGAAGGAGGAGGAGCAGATCCAGCAGTCTCTCTTTTCTCCTGTCCATGTAGGGGAGAAGAGGGGAGAACTGCGCAGAAGGAGCAGGAGCAGATCCAGCAGTCTCTCTTTTCTCCTGTCCATGTAGGGGAGAGGAGGGGAGAACTGCGCAGAAGGAGGAGGAGCAGATCCAGCAGTCTCTCTTTTCTCCTGTCCATGTAGGGGAGAGGAGGGGAGAACTGCACAGAAGGAGGAGGAGCAGATCCAGCAGTCTCTCTTTTCTCCTGTCCATGTAGGGGAGAGGAGGGGAGAACTGCGCAGAAGGAGGAGGAGCAGATCCAGCAGTCTCTCTTTTCTCCTGTCCATGTAGGGGAGAAGAGGGGAGAACTGCGCAGAAGGAGCAGGAGCAGATCCAGCAGTCTCTCTTTTCTCCTGTCCATGTAGGGGAGAGGAGGGGAGAACTGCGCAGGAGAAGGAGGAACAGATCCAGCAGTCTCTCTTTTCTCCTGTCCATGTAGGAGAGAGGAGGGGAGAACTGCATTGGGTCTGGGCAGTGTGAGAGAGAGTGTAACAGACACTTTCGGCTTACAACTGCAGCCAGCAACCCAGCTGAGGAGCCACAGTCAGGGCTGAATAATGTGTCTGGGTTTCAGGCGGTTTGAAACCCGAACACATGATTCAAAACCTAGACTGCCCTTGCATTAAGCATGCCTTGATTATTGCAGCTCATCACACCTGGGGTGAACAAGCCCGAAAGGCAACTGTTCCTATAATACTCAAATTATGTCCTCCCTGCAAATGAATTATAATTTCCCTTTAAAGTCTTTCTAAAAATAGAAGGTGAAGTGGTCCTGTGGCTCGGTGCACGTTTCCCATATCTTTTCTATGGACTCTTTGGAGCAGAATAAGGTCACAGTGTTTTCATCATCAGTGTGCAGTCAACTGCAGAATCCCAGCACCGTACCAGGTTATCACACCGGGGAGGCTCAGTGCAGCTGGAGAACAGAGGGGCTGCCAGGATTCTCCCAACATGCACTGCTCATTCAATATTTCTGACAGCATCTCGGACAGCCAAGGATTTCAGTTTGCGTTCGCTTTCTAAAAAGAATTCCAATTAATTTAAATCTTAACTTCGCCTGCCTAACAATGTCTCATGACACTTAATCAATAGTAATCACATGAACTATGGAAGTGTACTGCTAACTGCATTCGAGCTCCATCAATCTGTCAGTAGTTTTGGGTTGTCCTCTTCAATTTGCCAAAAGAAAAGTAATACAAATATGAAATTGGCATAGCTGACCGAACAACTCCAGCATTGCCAGTATATGTAGAAGTATGTATATATCAGTTAAGTATTGATGCTGGCTTGATGGCAAAGGGTAGTCACACCAAATATTAACGTGATTTAGATTTCTCTTCTGTTAATTTACATTCCATAAAAAGAAACTATTAACACCTCTCTTTCTGAAAGCATTCTTTATTTACAGCATTTTTTCACACCTGCCTATAACGTTATCACAGTAATATATATATATATATATATATATATATATATATATATATATATATATATACACATATACACATACATATGTTTGTAGAAGCAGTCTGCATGCCTAGGTGCTTGATTTTATACACCTGTGGCCATGGAGGTGATTGGAACACCAGAATCCAATGATTTGGAGGGGTGTCTCAATACTTTTGACAATGTAGTGTATATATTATTCCACTATATTGTCAAAAGTATTGAGACACCCCTCCAAATCATTGGATTCTGGTGTTCCAATCACCTCCATGGCCACAGGTGTATAAAATCAAGCACCTAGGCATGGAGACTGCTTCTACAAACATTTGTGAAAGAATGGGTCGCTCTCAGGAGCTCAGTGAATTCAAGTGTGGTACCGTGATAGGTTGCCACCTGTGCAATAAGTCCATCTGTGAAATTTCCTTGCTACTAAATATTCCACAGTCAACTGTTAGTGGTATTATAACAAAGTGGAAGCAACTGGGAACAACAGCAACTTAGTGGTAGATCACGTAAAATGACAGAGCGGGGTTAGAGCATGCTGAAGCGCAGAAGTCGGCAACTGTCTGCAGAGTCAATAGCTAAAGACCTCCAAACTTCATGTGGCCTTCAGGTTAGTACAACAGTGCATAGAGAGATCAGGGAATGGGTTTCCATGGCCAAGTACCTGCATCCAAGCCTTACATCACCAAGTGCAATGCAGTGCATGGGATGCAGTGGTGTAAAGCACGATGCCACTGGACTCTAGAGCAGTGGAGATGTGTTTTCTGGAGTGACAAATCACGCTTCTCTATCTGGCAATCCAATGGACACGTCTGGGTTTGGTGGGCGCCAGGAGAACGGTACTTGCCTGACTGCATTGTGCCAAGTGTAACATTTGGTGGGGGGGGGGGCGGATTATAGTGTGAGGTTGTTTTTTAGGGGTTGGGCTTGGCCCCTTAGCTCCAGTGAAGGGACCTTTTAAGGCGTCAGAATACCAAGACATTTTGGACAATTTCATGCTCCCAACTTTTTGGGAATAGTTTGGGGGTGGCCCCTTCCTGTTCCAACATGACTAAGCACCAGTGCACAAAGCAAGATCCATAAAAACATGGATTAGCGAGTTTGGGGTTGAGCAACTTGACTGGCCTGCACAGAGTCCTGGCCTCAACCCCTACAGAACACCTTTGGGATGAATTAGAGTGGAGACTGTGAGCCGGGCCTTCTCGTCCGACATCAGTGCCTGACCTCACAAATGCGCTTCCAGAAAAATGGTCAAAAATTCCCATAGACACCCCCCTAAACCTGAAGCTTTTACAGCTGCAAAGGGTGGGCCAACTCAATATTGAACCCTACGGACTAAGACTGGGATGCCTTTAAAGTTCATGGGTGTGTAAAGGCAGGAGTCCCAATACTTTTGGCAATATAGTGTGTATATATATATATATATATATATATATATATACACTGAACAGACAGAATACAATAGCCAGGCAGGGCAGATCTGTTAGCGTGAATGAAGTAATCTGCTAGATATCTTTAATCAGCTCGCAGGCTGAACAAAAGACATCTATTAGCATATGGCCAGTGTGACAATGTGGTGATCTGTCCTAATATATAAATTATACTATGTCGCCCAGGGTTCTCAACTAGACATGTTGAGGGGCTCAAGGGTACTTGTTTAAGTTGGAGGAAACTGTGTTTTCAGTTTTCTCGGTCCTTGGTAAAACTCTATTTGGGATCTGGAGCCCTTAGTTTTCGCAGTGATCTGGGTAGGAGGAAATCTCCAATCCTGGGACCAGGGTTTAGCAATAGCTAGAACACTGATTGTTGCAGATGAATCTTTGTTTTGCATTGATTGTGGATACCTCTGTTTGGGCAAACTGCACTCTTGTTGAATGTTTCCTTTACTCTATAATAAAAGCTGGTCAACAATCCCTGAAAGGATCATTTCTGGCGTGGACTCTACTCACTGGTAAGTGCCACCATGAGCTAAACAATCCCCAGATGTCACACCAGCTTTAGGCTGAATTCCCAGCACTCAAGTAAACCATTCTTGATTAGGGTATAAATGTGCACTGCAGAGACCTGAGCTACAGTACTGAGAAAATGGTGAAGGCTTAATGCTGTTATACCAACATTACTTTATGTGTTATTACCAGTGTTAATTTCATTGGCGAAAATCTAGATGAAAATCAATTTGGATTTTTGTCAATTGACAAAAACTGTGATGAAAATCAATGCCAATTTTCATCAACGAATGAAAACTAAGCTAAAATGTGGGGGAGGGACTTTTTTATAGTAAGGGAAGGGGCGAGATAGGCACCAGGTCACCAACAGTGCAGCAAGATTTTTTCATAAAAAAGTACACTGCTCAAAAAAATTAAAGAACACTTTGAAAACACATCAGATCTCAATGGGAATAATATAATGCTGGATATCTATACTGATATGGACTGGTCAATGTGTTAGAAACATAACAATGCCCCTTCTTTTGATGGAAATGAAAACTATCAACCTACAGAGGACTGAATTCAAAGACACCCCGAAAATCAAAGTGAAAAAATAATGCAGCAGGCTAATCCATTTTGCTGAAATTTCATTGCAGCAACTCAAAATGGTACTCAGTAGTTTGTATGACCCCCACGTGCTTGTATGCATGCCTGACAATGTCGAGGCATGCTCCTAATTAGACAACGGATGGTGTCCTGGGGTATTTCCTCCCAGATCTGGACCGGGGCATCACTGAGCTCCTGGACAGTCTGAGGTGCAACCTGGCGGTGTCGGATGGACCGAAACAGGATATCCTAGAGGTGTTCTACTGGATTTAGGTCAGGCGAGTATGGCGGCCATTCAATGGTATCAATTCCTTTATCCTCCAGGAACTGCCTGCATACTCTCTCCACATGAGGCCGGGCATTGTCATGCATCAGGAGGAGCCCAGGACCCACTGCACCAACGTAGGGCATGACAATGGGTCCAAGGATTTATTCCCGATACCTAATGGCAGTCAAGGTGCCATTGTCTAGCCTGTAGAGGTCTGTGCATCCCTCCATGGATATGCCTCCCCAGACCATCACTGACCCACCACCAAAACGGTCATGAATGATGTTACAGGCAGCATAACATTCTCCTCGGCTTCTCCAGACCCTTTCACGTCTGTCATAAGTGCTCAGGGTGAACATGCTCTCATCTGTGAAAAGCACGGGGCACCAGTGGCGGACCTGCCTATTCTGGTGTTCAATGGCAAATGCAATTGAGCTCTATGGTGCCCTCAGGCCACCCTCATGAAGTCTATTTCTGATTGTTTGGTCAGAGACATTCACACCAGTGGCCTGCTGGAGGTCATTTTGTAGGACTCTGGCAGTGCTCATCCTGTTCCTCCTTGCACAAAGGAGCAGACACCGGTCCTGCAGATGGGTTAAGGATTTTCTACGGCCCTGTCCAGTTCTCCTAGAGTAACTGCCTGTCTCTTGGAATCTCCTACATGCTCTTGAGACTGTGCTGGGAGACACAGCAAACCTTCTGGCAATGGCAGGCATGTATTAACATGCCATCCTGGAGCAGTTGGACTGCCTGTGCAGCCTCTGTAGGGTCCAGGTATCGCCTCATGCTACAAGCAGTGACACTGACCCTAACCAAATGCAAAACTAGTGAAAAACATTCAGAAAAGATGAAGAGGGAAAAAATATTTTAGGGGTCATCTCATTGTTGCCCATCTAGTGCACCTGTTGTTAATTTCATTAACACCAAAGCAGCTGAAACTGATTAACAACCCCCTCTGCTACTTTACTGACCAGATCAATATCCCAGGAGTTTATTTGACTTGACGCTATACTCTGATTAAAAAGTGTTCCTTTAATTTTTGGGAGCAGTGTATAGAAACAATGGTAATGCACTCACAAGATTCAGTATAAAGCAGGCATAGAATTAGCTCAACATGAAGCCATCAGTAATGGTAACAGTTCCGACTGGAGCCACTAGTATCATGGAGGGGCAGTACATGCCAGTGATAAGACCGAGAGAAGCTGTCAGAGAGCCGATGCAGGAACCTTGGAAGAACTGTCAGATGGAGCTGTCAAAAGCCTGGATGCTAGGAACTGTTTTAGAGGCAAAAACCACTATCCAATTTTGATTGCACAAATTCAGTTCTGATTTTTAGCAAGTGAAGCAACTGATTTTTTTGGTCTTTTTTTATATTTTGATGTTGAACTTCTGTTTGTCAAAAAAGCAATATTCTTGTAACGAAACTTGGTTTTATTTATAAAGAGATTATGTAGCGCTACCTCCTAAGGAGCTGCTGGGTATTGGGTCCTCCTATTTCCTGCATGGTGAGGCAACACGCATTTTCGGCACACTCACAAAGTCAAGAATCCAGTCCATTGGCTTATTCTTTGTTGTTTTCTAGGGGATTTAGGGGTTATAGGATGCTCAGATTGACTAGACGAACAGATTGAGGACAAACTTCCTGCATTTATGTACAAAAAATATGATGCATCCTGATGCAGTCAGAGTGGTATCAGTCCCTTAAAAGATCAGTAGCAAAGTGACTTTTGTAGCAATATGACTTAAGGAGCTCTAGGTCCCTTTGGAGGAACTCTCACAAAGTCCCACAAGCTGGTGAGGAAATGCCATCCCACCTGGCTGCTTTACCAGTGTCCCAGAGAAAGGGATTAGGTTAGCTGTGACACAGCATGTGAAAACATGATGAATATTGCATCTAGCAGCCTTCTCCCTTATAGGCCCTGGGGGTGTAGAGGTACTCACTCACTCCTTTGTATCCTGCATTTTGCATAAGACTGCTTGCTCAGGCCTTTTAGCTTTGCTAGTTTTCCATGCTGAGCAGGGGAACAGGGTACCCTCTGTCTAAGCTTCCTCCTCTTCTTCTTCCTTCCTCCTCAGCTCCAGAGCCCCCTCAGCTCCAGAGCAGAGCCCCCCCCATCCCCAGGGTTCCCTACCAGGCCTCACGATCCTCAACACTCCATCTTCCACCCAATCACCAGACTCCCCTTCTGGCTAGGCTCTCACATCATTCTGGGTCCATCTGCCACACCACCAGGTCACCTGCCTGGGATTGGTCAGACTCCCATGAATATGCAGATTTTGGTCTCCACCCCTCCATCCACTAGCTTCTAGAATCTTCTGGAAGACTCCAGAACCAGGGGGAGGTACCAGAGCCCTGACCTGTAGAGACCTCCAACCTGACCTAAAGTAATCCAGTCAAACATGCTCACTTCACTGCTGTGAACAAATAAATTTATCTCTAGCACAGCTAGAGGGCGTACAGTTTTATATCACAGTGGCAAAATCTGTGTCTGTAGTGCATACAAAAAAAAATTAAAACCATAAATAATACCATGTCATTAGATTTCCACTCCAGGAGTTTGGAAATTCTAGAGACATGCTTAAATAACGCATTACAATTTAAAGTCTTACTAAACCCACAACAGTAAAATCAGTCTGTATATGCAGTAAAGCATGCATGTTATACTCACTGTGGAACCTAAGGGGTTAATCCTCTGCACAGTAAAAGTGCTGTTTGATCATGACTTCTCTGATCCTCCCCTTCTTCCAGTGTCCCCCTCTTATCTCCTGATAAGACATATCGTGTGGAGACACTCTGCACATGCTCAATTTAGTGTGTATTGCAAGAGAGGGGTTTTTATTCTTGGGAGAGTACATTTGATCAGCACAGGGCCAATCAGCACTGCCCAGACAGAGATCAGGGGTTCTGCATCCTCCTAGAGAAAACTCCTCCTACAAGTTTTAACCAGTGCTCTGCTGAACAATGATAAAATCACAAGACCTGCTGATGGGAAAAGGTGTTTAGCAGTTTATATTTACTAAAATAATTGCATTTCCATGTTGTGTGTACTGTGGGAAACCAGATAGAGTGAATGCAGGGTCCTGAGTTTAGTACCACTTTAACTAAACCCTTTAAATTTTAGTTGACCAAAATATAGGAGATTTTAATTGACTACAATTATTCTAGTCGACTAAAAAGTACTGGAGATTTTAGTTAAATACACCCTGTTCCAAATTATTATGCAAATTCTATTTAAGTGTCACAAAGATTAAATATTTTGTTTTTCAGTTTAACTCATGGATGGCATTGTGTGTCAGGGCTCTTTTGATCACTGAAAACAATCTCGGACACCTGTGATAATTAGATTGGCAGGTGAGCCCAATTTAAGGAAAAACTACTAAAGGAGGGTGTTCCACATTATTAAGCAGAGCACCATTTTCAAGCAATATGGGGAAGAAAAAGGATCTCTCTGCTGCCGAAAAGAGTGAAATAGTTCAATGCCTTGGACGAGGTATGAAAACATTAGATATTTCACGAAAACGTAAGCGTGATCATCGCACTATTAAGAGATTTGTGGCTGATTCAGAGCACAGACGGGTTCGTGCAGATAAAGGCACATTGAGGAAGATTTCTGCCAGATCCATGCATTGGATCAAGAGAACAGCTGCTAAAATACCATTACATAGCAGCAAACAGATATTAGAAGCTGCTGGTGCCTCTGGAGTCCCACGGACATCAAGGTGTAGAGTCCTCCAGAGTCTTGCAACTGTGCATAAACCTTCTATTCGGCCACCACTAACCAATGCTCACAAGCAGAAATGGCTGCATTGGGCAGAAAAATACATGAAGACTAATTTTCAAATAGTCCTGTTCATTGATGAGTGCCATGCAACCCTGGATGGTCCAGATGGATGGAGTAGTGGATGGTTGGTGGACGGCCACCCTGTTCCAACAAGGCTGCAACGTCAGCAAGGCGGTGGTGGAGTCATGTTTTGGGCCGGAATCATGGGAACAGAGCTGGTTGGCCCCTTTAGGGTCCCCGAAGGTGTAAAGATGACCTCTGCAAAGTATGTGGAGTTTATGACTGACCACTTTCTTCCCTGGTACAGAAGGAAGAACTATGCTTTCCGTAATAAAATCATCTTCATGCATGACAATGCACCATCTCATGCTGCAAAGAATACCTCTGCATCAATGGCTGCTATGGGGATAAAAAGAGAGAAAGTCATGGTGTGGCCTCCATCCTCCCCTGACCTCAATCCTATTGAGAACCTTTGGAGCATCCTCAAGCAAAAGATCTATGAGGGTGGGAGGCAGTTTATATCCAAACAGCAGCTCTGGGAGGCTATTCTGACATCTTGCAAACAAATTCAAGCAGAAACTGTCCAAAAACTCACAAGTTCAATGGATGCAAGACTTGTGAAGCTGCTATCAAATAAGGGGTCCTATGTTAAAATGTAATGTGACCTGTTAAAATGTTTAAAAAGTTAAAATGTTGTTAACAGTTTGATTGAAATAGCTTTTGATTTCAGTAAATATGCTGCAAACACAACAAATGACAATTTTCAGTTCTTTACAACCTATAACGTGTTTTGAAACTTACTGTGCGTAATAATTTGGAACAGTGCATTGGAAGTGTTTTATGTTTAAAAAAAATACTGTTTTCATTAGGAGGTTTGTTCAGTAAAATGTGAATTGTACTCTTAATAGTTGATAACATGAGAATTATGCTGACTGTTATTTACATCAATTATTTAGGTAAATGAGAAAAATATAATCTGCATAATAATTTGGAACAGGGTGTAAAACGTAGGATATTTTAGTCCACTAAAAATGTACTGGGGATTTTAGTCGGCTAAAATACGACAAACAATTCAGATGACTAAAACTAAAAATGGCATTTTAATCAGAAGATTATGACTAAAACTAAATCGAAATGTGATGTAAAAATTAACACTGGTTATTACTAGAGATGAGCGAATCGAAGTATCCGAAGTGGAATTCGAGTCGAATATCGGAAAAATTTCGATTCGTGCCGAATCCGAAAAACAGCCTAATTCGGACGCGCGAATCGAAATTTTTCCGAAAATGGCGGCTGACATGTGCGGCGACGGAGCGGGGATGTCGGGGAAGGCGCGCAGACAAGGCGCGCTGCCCCATAATGCATTCCTCAACGACATGTGATCGCATCAGCCAATCAGCAGCCAGCCAGCCAGCACTGTGTAATGGTCGAGGTATATATAGCGGCCATTTTGGAAATCTTCATTTGCCTGCAGTCATTGAACAGAGGCAGACCGCTCTGTACTAGGGACAGGGACAGAGTTAGGGCCACAGAAACGAGAATTGGGGACAGAGAGAAGTTACTTAGGGACAGAGAACCATTACTCAGGGACACAGACTTGTTAATGAGGGCCACAGAATCGTTATTTAGGGACAAAGAAACGCTAGTTAGGGCCACAGAATTCATACTCAGGGACAGACAGAATTGTTACTCAGTGCCAGAGAATTGTTACTTAGGGCCACAGAAACGTTATTAGGGCCACAGAATTTTTACTCAGGGACAGACAGAATTGTTACTGAGTGCCAGAGAATTGTTACTCAGGGACAGACAGAATTGTTACTGAGTGCCAGAGAATTCTTACTCAGGGCCACAGAATTCATTCTCAGGGACAGACAGAATTGTTACTCAGGGACAGACAGAATTGTTACTGAGTGCCAGAGAATTGTTACTCAGGGACAGACAGAATTGTTACTGAGTGCCAGAGAATTGTTACTCAGGGACAGACAGAATTGTTACTGAGTGCCAGAGAATTGTTACTCAGGGACAGACAGAATTGTTACTGAGTGCCAGAGAATTGTTACTCAGGGACAGACAGAATTGTTACTGAGTGCCAGAGAATTGTTACTCAGGGACAGACAGAATTGTTACTGAGTGCCAGAGAATTGTTACTCGCACAGACACAAAATTGTTACTTGCACAGACACAGAATTGTTACTCGCACAGACACAGAATTGTTACTCAGGGCCACAGAATTCATACTCAGGGATAGACAGAATTGTTACTGAGTGCCAGAGAATTGTTACTCAGGGACAGACAGAATTGTTACTGAGTGCCAGAGAATTGTTACTCAGGGACAGACAGAATTGTTACTGAGTGCCAGAGAATTGTTACTCAGGGACAGACAGAATTGTTACTGAGTGCCAGAGAATTGTTACTCGCACAGACACAAAATTGTTACTTGCACAGACACAGAATTGTTACTCGCACAGACACAGAATTGTTACTCAGGGCCACAGAATTCATACTCAGGGACAGACAGAATTGTTACTGAGTGCCAGAGAATTGTTACTCAGGGACAGACAGAATTGTTACTGAGTGCCAGAGATTTGTTACTCGCACAGACACAAAATTGTTACTTGCACAGACACAGAATTGTTACTCGCACAGACACAGAATTGTTACTCAGGGCCACAGAATTCATACTCAGGGACAGACAGAATTGTTACTGAGTGCCAGAGAATTGTTACTCAGGGACAGACAGAATTGTTACTGAGTGCCAGAGAATTGTTACTCAGGGACAGACAGAATTGTTACTGAGTGCCAGAGAATTGTTACTCAGGGACAGACAGAATTGTTACTGAGTGCCAGAGAATTGTTACTCGCACAGACACAAAATTGTTACTTGCACAGACACAGAATTGTTACTCGCACAGACACAGAATTGTTACTCAGGGCCACAGAATTCATACTCAGGGATAGACAGAATTGTTACTGAGTGCCAGAGAATTGTTACTCAGGGACAGACAGAATTGTTACTGAGTGCCAGAGAATTGTTACTCAGGGACAGACAGAATTGTTACTGAGTGCCAGAGAATTGTTACTCGCACAGACACAAAATTGTTACTTGCACAGACACAGAATTGTTACTCGCACAGACACAGAATTGTTACTCAGGGCCACAGAATTCATACTCAGGGATAGACAGAATTGTTACTGAGTGCCAGAGAATTGTTACTCAGGGACAGACAGAATTGTTACTGAGTGCCAGAGAATTGTTACTCAGGGACAGACAGAATTGTTACTGAGTGCCAGAGAATTGTTACTCGCACAGACACAAAATTGTTACTTGCACAGACACAGAATTGTTACTCGCACAGACACAGAATTGTTACTCAGGGCCACAGAATTCATACTCAGGGACAGACAGAATTGTTACTGAGTGCCAGAGAATTGTTACTCAGGGACAGACAGAATTGTTACTGAGTGCCAGAGAATTGTTACTCGCACAGACACAAAATTGTTACTTGCACAGACACAGAATTGTTACTCGCACAGACACAGAATTGTTACTCAGGGCCACAGAATTCATACTCAGGGATAGACAGAATTGTTACTGAGTGCCAGAGAATTGTTACTCAGGGACAGACAGAATTGTTACTGAGTGCCAGAGAATTGTTACTCAGGGACAGACAGAATTGTTACTGAGTGCCAGAGAATTGTTACTCGCACAGACACAAAATTGTTACTTGCACAGACACAGAATTGTTACTCGCACAGACACAGAATTGTTACTCAGGGCCACAGAATTCATACTCAGGGACAGACAGAATTGTTACTGAGTGCCAGAGAATTGTTACTCAGGGACAGACAGAATTGTTACTGAGTGCCAGAGAATTGTTACTCGCACAGACACAAAATTGTTACTTGCACAGACACAGAATTGTTACTCGCACAGACACAGAATTGTTACTCAGGGCCACAGAATTCATACTCAGGGATAGACAGAATTGTTACTGAGTGCCAGAGAATTGTTACTCAGGGACAGACAGAATTGTTACTGAGTGCCAGAGAATTGTTACTCAGGGACAGACAGAATTGTTACTGAGTGCCAGAGAATTGTTACTCGCACAGACACAAAATTGTTACTTGCACAGACACAGAATTGTTACTCGCACAGACACAGAATTGTTACTCAGGGCCACAGAATTCATACTCAGGGACAGACAGAATTGTTACTGAGTCCCAGAGAATTGTTACTCAGGGACAGACAGAATTGTTACTGAGTGCCAGAGAATTGTTACTCGCACAGACACAAAATTGTTACTTGCACAGACACAGAATTGTTACTCGCACAGACACAGAATTGTTACTCAGGGCCACAGAATTCATACTCAGGGACAGACAGAATTGTTACTGAGTGCCAGAGAATTGTTACTCAGGGACAGACAGAATTGTTACTGAGTGCCAGAGAATTGTTACTCGCACAGACACAAAATTGTTACTTGCACAGACACAGAATTGTTACTCGCACAGACACAGAATTGTTACTCGCACAGACACATAATTGTTACTCAGGGCCACAGAATTCATACTCAGGGACAGACAGAATTGTTACTGAGTGCCAGAGAATTGTTACTCAGGGACACCTAATCGTTGAATTAAATAGTATGTCAGACAACATGCAGAGGAGTGGCAGAGGAGGCAATGTTTTAGGAGCGAGCAGACGTGGCAGCAGAGGAAGGGGTCGAGGCAGCAGTATTCGCAGCCAGAGGCCAGTGCTCCCGGTGTCATCCAGCGGTCGTGTCTCCACCGACAACCCTGCCGTCATTGATTGGTTGGCTCGGTCGTCTTCCTCTTCCCAGGTCACCTCTGACACCTACAGCCAACGGTCGGTGGGTACGTCAGACACAACCGTTAGTTGGCATGGCCCGGGACCAAGCCCACTGAAATCACGTGTCCTCTACCTGCCCCTGTCCTTTGCTGTTCCCTCACCAAGCGAAGTATCGCATGCTGTGGGCTCAGCCCCACTGTACAGTGAGGAAGAGCTAACAGAGGGCGGTCAGGAACGGGGGGAGACATCGGCCTTTTCAGCAGCCAAGCGAACAAGTACTGGCGAGGAGAGTGGCTCGGTAGCCGGTCTAGAGACAGGTCTGTCTCCTGACCCAGACGCAGCCGAGGGGGCTAGTAGTGAGGCGGAGACCCTACTTGATGATGAGGAGGTTGATCGCACTTGGCAGCCTCGTCGTCATCAGGCAATTTCTTCCGCATCATCAGGAGAAGAGGGTGGCAGCTTGGCAGCGAGCAAAACAGTCGGTGGGTTGCCCAGGAGACAGCAGCAGGGTCGCATCAGTGTCAGTGGAGCCAAACGTCCACGGAGTAGAGCACCAGCTCCACTGCAGCCTACCACCACGGCCAGTAGTGGTGCCGTTGCGCACGGAGGAAGTAGCAGTCAGCCAGTGAAGAGTAGCGGGGGCAAAGTTTCCTACTCGGTGGTGTGGCAATTTTTCCTCAAGCCGCCCGAGGAAGTAAACGTAGCCGTATGTCGACTATGTGGCCAGAAATGCAAGCGTGGCCAGGGGGCCCATGTTGGGACTACAGCGTTGCGTCAGCATATGCAGCGTCACCATTCGGTGGCCTGGGAAAACCGTGATAAACATACGGCGGTTCTGCCTGCCCCAGCCCCCGCTCCATCACCCGCTCCGTTACTTGCTCCGTCACCCGACGTCGTCAATCGCCCTCTATCAGCCAGTCAAGGCTCCAACACCTCTGCTGAGGGGAGTTGTCGCTCATTGGCATCTTCCGCTCGTTCAGATGCTCCTTCTCCTGCTACTCCTCTTCTCGGATTCCGTCAACAGTCTTTCTTGGAATCCGTATCCAAGAGACAACAGTTTGCGAGCACGCACCCGACGGTGCAAAAGCTGAACGTCCTCCTGTCCAAGTTGCTGGTGCTGCAGTCCCTCCCTTTCCAACTGGTGGACTCAGCACCTTTCCGAGAAATGATGGCTTGTGCCGCGCCGCGGTGGAGAGTGCCAAGCCGTCATTTCTTTGCCCAAAAGGCAGTGCCAGCCCTGCATTCACATGTAGAAGAGATGGTGGGCCAGTCTTTGAGCATGTCGGTCTCTGCCAAAGTGCACGGCAGCGCCGACGTGTGGAGCTGTAACTACGGTCAGGGACAGTACATGTCATTTACGGCCCACTGGGTGAACGTGGTGCCGGCACAGCCGCACCAGCAACTTGGACAGGTCACGACGCTTTTGCCTCCACGTTTGCACGTCCTTGGTCCAGCAAGCATGTCCGCCTCTACCACCTCTTTTTCCGCCGTGTCCTCAGCCGCCACCCCCGTGCCAAGTCCCATTACCCGACCGGCATATCACATGTGCAGGGCGCAACGGTGTCACGCTGTGCTGCACCTGGTATGCCTTGGCGAACGTAGTCACACAGGGGAGGAACTTCTGAGTGTAATGAACAGAGAAATCGACAGATGGCTGTCTCCGCGCAAACTAAAAATCGGAACCATGTTGACTGACAACGGAAAGAACATGGTGTCTGCTCTGCGTCAAGGAAGGTTGTGCCATGCGCCATGCATGGCTCACGTGTTCAATCTGGTTGTCAAGCGGTTCCTAAAATCCACCATCCCACTGCAAGACATCCTTAAAATGTCACGTAAACTGTGCATGCATTTCAGCCATTCCTACACCGCAAAGAACACCCTCATTGAGCTGCAGCGGCAGAACGGAATTCCACAGCATCGCCTGATCTGCGACGTTGCAACAAGGTGGAATTCAACCCTACACATGTTAGACCGCCTTTACGAGCAGCGAAAGGCCATCACCGATTTCCTGATGTTACAAGCGGATAAAGGTACTCCCCTGTGTAACTTAGATGTCAGCCATTGGCAGCTCATGCGTGACACCTGCCGCTTGCTCAGGCCCTTTGAGGAGGCCACGCTATTCGTGAGTCGGCAGGACTATGGGATGAACGACGTCATTCCTCTGTTGCACGTCCTGGAACAAATGCTGTTAACAATGGCTGGTCAGGGTGCGGTAGACGTGGCGCACAGATCTCAACGCCACATGACCCCTGTGGGGGCAGGACAGGAAGAAGAGGAGGAGGTAGAGGAGGACATTTGTGCTCAGGAATTATTGAGTGAAATGGGTGGTTTTTCCACTCAGCGGACAGGAGTGGAGGAGCAGGAGCATCTGGTAGAGGAGGAGGAGGAGGAGACAGAGGACCCAGACGCACCGTGGCAGTATGCTGTGGAGATGGAGGCAGGGAGTCCCTCGCATTCCTTGGCACAAATGGCCCATAGCATGCTCGGTTGCTTGCGTAGCGACAGCCGAATAATAACCATCAGACAGAGGGATGACTTTTGGCTGTCCACCTTGTTGGACCCTCGCTACCGGTCCAAAATGGTGGCCTTTTTCACACCTGCTGAGAGGGAGGCCAAAATTACGTACTATAAAAACCACCTATGTAGTCAGTTGGTCTCTGCCTTTGTGCGCCAACGTCCATCCTCAGACACTGTGGGCCCTGTGCGCTCGCGTTCCGCTGGCATGGCAGCAGGGGAGGGGTGGGGTGGTAGGAGCAGTGGCAGCTCCACCAGCAGTGGCTGCCTCAGTCTGCAGTCGATGATGAGTAGCTTTCTTCACCAGCGCAGTGAGGAAACTACTAACCAGCCGCAGCAGCAGCAGCAGCATCAGGTGGACCTGGAGCAGGAGCTCAAACAACAGGCTTGGGCCTACTTGGACAGCACCCTGCCAACCGAGGTAGACAATCCCCTTGACTACTGGGCAACGAAACTTGACCTTTGGCCCCAACTAGCTGAATTTGCCCTTGAAAGGCTGTCATGCCCGGCCAGTAGCGTGGCATCGGAGCGCGTGTTTAGTGCGGCAGGAGGTATTGTAACTCCGCGGAGGACACGACTGTCCACCCAAAGTGTGGAGAGACTCACGTTTGTGAAAATGAATCAGGCGTGGATTAGTCTGGATTTCAAACCACCAGTTCCTGACACAACTGACTAAATCCGCCATGAATCATGCCTCAAACATGTGCCACTTTGAGGTCTCCTCACACACTGCTGGTGTGTTGAATTTTTTGACATAGGGTGCTGGCAGATTATGGGCCTCCTATAGCTGCTGCCAGGCCCCTAATCTGCCATAGGCCCCTATATACCGCTTCCTCATGCTGCTGCCAGGTCCAGAGTCTCTCATGGGTCCCTGTACGGCCTCCCATTGCTGCTGTCTCCATCGCCACACTCTGCCATGTGCCACTTTCAGGTCTCCTCACACACTGCTGGTGTGTAGAATTTTTTGACATAGGGTGCTGGCAGATTATGGGCCTCCCATAGCTGCTGCCAGGCCCCTAATCTGCCATGGGCCCCTATATACCGCCTCCTCATGCTGCTGCCAGGTCCACAGTGTCTCATGCCATGTGCCACTTTCAGGTCTCCTCACACTGCTGGTGTGTTGAATTTTTTGACATAGGGTGCTGGCAGATTATGGGCCTCCTATAGCTGCTGCCAGGCCCCTAATCTGCCATGGGCCCCTATATACCGCCTCCTCATGCTGCTGCCAAGTCCAGAGTCTCTCATGGGTCCCTGTACGGCCTCCCATTGCTGCTGTCTCCATCGCCACACTCTGCTGCCATGTGCCACTTTCAGGTCTCTTCACACTGCTGGTGTGTTTAATTTTTTGACATAGGGTGCAGGCAGATTACGGGCCTCACATAGCTGCTGCCAGGCCCCTAATCTGCCATGGGCCCCTATATACCGCCTCCTCATGCTGCTGCCAAGTCTAGAGTCTGTCATGGGTCCCTGTACGGCCTCCCATTGCTGCTGTCTCCATCGCCACACTCTGCTGCCATGTGCCACTTTCAGGTCTCTTCACACTGCTGGTGTGTTTAATTTTTTGACATAGGGTGCAGGCAGATTACGGGCCTCACATAGCTGCTGCCAGGCCCCTAATCTGCCATGGGCCCCTATATACCGCCTCCTCATGCTGCTGCCAAGTCTAGAGTCTGTCATGGGTCCCTGTACGGCCTCCCATTGCTGCTGTCTCCATCGCCACACTCTGCTGCCATGTGCCACTTTCAGGTCTCTTCACACTGCTGGTGTGTTAAATTTTTTGACATAGGGTGCAGGCAGATTACGGGCCTCACATAGCTGCTGCCAGGCCCCTAATCTGCCATGGGCCCCTATATACCGCCTCCTCATGCTGCTGCCAAGTCTAGAGTCTCTCATGGGTCCCTGTACGGCCTCCCATTGCTGCTGTCTCCATCGCCACACTCTGCTGCCATGTGCCACTTTCAGGTCTCTTCACACTGCTGGTGTGTTAAATTTTTTGACATAGGGTGCAGGCAGATTACGGGCCTCACATAGCTGCTGCCAGGCCCCTAATCTGCCATGGGCCCCTATATACCGCCTCCTCATGCTGCTGCCAAGTCTAGAGTCTCTCATGGGTCCCTGTACGGCCTCCCATTGCTGCTGTCTCCATCGCCACACTCTGCTGCCATGTGCCACTTTCAGGTCTCTTCACACTGCTGGTCTGTTAAATTTTTTGACATAGGGTGCAGGCAGATTACGGGCCTCACATAGCTGCTGCCAGGCCCCTAATCTGCCATGGGCCCCTATATACCGCCTCCTCATGCTGCTGCCAAGTCTAGAGTCTCTCATGGGTCCCTGTACGGCCTCCCATTGCTGCTGTCTCCATCGCCACACTCTGCTGCCATGTGCCACTTTCAGGTCTCTTCACACTGCTGGTGTGTTAAATTTTTTGACATAGGGTGCAGGCAGATTACGGGCCTCACATAGCTGCTGCCAGGCCCCTAATCTGCCATGGGCCCCTATATACCGCCTCCTCATGCTGCTGCCAAGTCCAGAGTCTGTCATGGGTCCCTGTACGGCCTCCCATTGCTGCTGTCTCCATCGCCACACTCTGCTGCCATGTGCCACTTTCAGGTCTCTTCACACTGCTGGTGTGTTAAATTTTTTGACATAGGGTGCAGGCAGATTACGGGCCTCACATAGCTGCTGCCAGGCCCCTAATCTGCCATGGGCCCCTATATACCGCCTCCTCATGCTGCTGCCAAGTCTAGAGTCTCTCATGGGTCCCTGTACGGCCTCCCATTGCTGCTGTCTCCATCGCCACACTCTGCTGCCATGTGCCACTTTCAGGTCTCTTCACACTGCTGGTGTGTTAAATTTTTTGACATAGGGTGCAGGCAGATTACGGGCCTCACATAGCTGCTGCCAGGCCCCTAATCTGCCATGGGCCCCTATATACCGCCTCCTCATGCTGCTGCCAAGTCCAGAGTCTGTCATGGGTCCCTGTAAGGCCTCCCATTGCTGCTGTCTCCATCGCCACACTCTGCTGCCATGTGCCACTTTCAGGTCTCTTCACACTGCTGGTGTGTTTAATTTTTTGACATAGGGTGCAGGCAGATTACGGGCCTCACATAGCTGCTGCCAGGCCCCTAATCTGCCATGGGCCCCTATATACCGCCTCCTCATGCTGCTGCCAAGTCTAGAGTCTGTCATGGGTCCCTGTACGGCCTCCCATTGCTGCTGTCTCCATCGCCACACTCTGCTGCCATGTGCCACTTTCAGGTCTCTTCACACTGCTGGTGTGTTAAATTTTTTGACATAGGGTGCAGGCAGATTACGGGCCTCACATAGCTGCTGCCAGGCCCCTAATCTGCCATGGGCCCCTATATACCGCCTCCTCATGCTGCTGCCAAGTCTAGAGTCTCTCATGGGTCCCTGTACGGCCTCCCATTGCTGCTGTCTCCATCGCCACACTCTGCTGCCATGTGCCACTTTCAGGTCTCTTCACACTGCTGGTGTGTTAAATTTTTTGACATAGGGTGCAGGCAGATTACGGGCCTCACATAGCTGCTGCCAGGCCCCTAATCTGCCATGGGCCCCTATATACCGCCTCCTCATGCTGCTGCCAAGTCTAGAGTCTCTCATGGGTCCCTGTACGGCCTCCCATTGCTGCTGTCTCCATCGCCACACTCTGCTGCCATGTGCCACTTTCAGGTCTCTTCACACTGCTGGTGTGTTAAATTTTTTGACATAGGGTGCAGGCAGATTACGGGCCTCACATAGCTGCTGCCAGGCCCCTAATCTGCCATGGGCCCCTATATACCGCCTCCTCATGCTGCTGCCAAGTCTAGAGTCTGTCATGGGTCCCTGTACGGCCTCCCATTGCTGCTGTCTCCATCGCCACACTCTGCTGCCATGTGCCACTTTCAGGTCTCTTCACACTGCTGGTCTGTTAAATTTTTTGACATAGGGTGCAGGCAGATTACGGGCCTCACATAGCTGCTGCCAGGCCCCTAATCTGCCATGGGCCCCTATATACCGCCTCCTCATGCTGCTGCCAAGTCTAGAGTCTCTCATGGGTCCCTGTACGGCCTCCCATTGCTGCTGTCTCCATCGCCACACTCTGCTGCCATGTGCCACTTTCAGGTCTCTTCACACTGCTGGTGTGTTAAATTTTTTGACATAGGGTGCAGGCAGATTACGGGCCTCACATAGCTGCTGCCAGGCCCCTAATCTGCCATGGGCCCCTATATACCGCCTCCTCATGCTGCTGCCAAGTCCAGAGTCTGTCATGGGTCCCTGTACGGCCTCCCATTGCTGCTGTCTCCATCGCCACACTCTGCTGCCATGTGCCACTTTCAGGTCTCTTCACACTGCTGGTGTGTTAAATTTTTTGACATAGGGTGCAGGCAGATTACGGGCCTCACATAGCTGCTGCCAGGCCCCTAATCTGCCATGGGCCCCTATATACCGCCTCCTCATGCTGCTGCCAAGTCTAGAGTCTCTCATGGGTCCCTGTACGGCCTCCCATTGCTGCTGTCTCCATCGCCACACTCTGCTGCCATGTGCCACTTTCAGGTCTCTTCACACTGCTGGTGTGTTAAATTTTTTGACATAGGGTGCAGGCAGATTACGGGCCTCACATAGCTGCTGCCAGGCCCCTAATCTGCCATGGGCCCCTATATACCGCCTCCTCATGCTGCTGCCAAGTCTAGAGTCTCTCATGGGTCCCTGTACGGCCTCCCATTGCTGCTGTCTCCATCGCCACACTCTGCTGCCATGTGCCACTTTCAGGTCTCTTCACACTGCTGGTGTGTTAAATTTTTTGACATAGGGTGCAGGCAGATTACGGGCCTCACATAGCTGCTGCCAGGCCCCTAATCTGCCATGGGCCCCTATATACCGCCTCCTCATGCTGCTGCCAAGTCTAGAGTCTCTCATGGGTCCCTGTACGGCCTCCCATTGCTGCTGTCTCCATCGCCACACTCTGCTGCCATGTGCCACTTTCAGGTCTCTTCACACTGCTGGTGTGTTAAATTTTTTGACATAGGGTGCAGGCAGATTACGGGCCTCACATAGCTGCTGCCAGGCCCCTAATCTGCCATGGGCCCCTATATACCGCCTCCTCATGCTGCTGCCAAGTCTAGAGTCTCTCATGGGTCCCTGTACGGCCTCCCATTGCTGCTGTCTCCATCGCCACACTCTGCTGCCATGTGCCACTTTCAGGTCTCTTCACACTGCTGGTGTGTTAAATTTTTTGACATAGGGTGCAGGCAGATTACGGGCCTCACATAGCTGCTGCCAGGCCCCTAATCTGCCATGGGCCCCTATATACCGCCTCCTCATGCTGCTGCCAAGTCCAGAGTCTGTCATGGGTCCCTGTAAGGCCTCCCATTGCTGCTGTCTCCATCGCCACACTCTGCTGCCATGTGCCACTTTCAGGTCTCTTCACACTGCTGGTGTGTTAAATTTTTTGACATAGGGTGCAGGCAGATTACGGGCCTCACATAGCTGCTGCCAGGCCCCTAATCTGCCATGGGCCCCTATATACCGCCTCCTCATGCTGCTGCCAAGTCCAGAGTCTGTCATGGGTCCCTGTAAGGCCTCCCATTGCTGCTGTCTCCATCGCCACACTCTGCTGCCATGTGCCACTTTCAGGTCTCTTCACACTGCTGGTGTGTTAAATTTTTTGACATAGGGTGCAGGCAGATTACGGGCCTCACATAGCTGCTGCCAGGCCCCTAATCTGCCATGGGCCCCTATATACCGCCTCCTCATGCTGCTGCCAAGTCTAGAGTCTCTCATGGGTCCCTGTACGGCCTCCCATTGCTGCTGTCTCCATCGCCACACTCTGCTGCCATGTGCCACTTTCAGGTCTCTTCACACTGCTGGTGTGTTTAATTTTTTGACATAGGGTGCAGGCAGATTACGGGCCTCACATAGCTGCTGCCAGACATGTAATCTGCCATGGGCCCCCGTACCGACTCCTCATGCTGTGACGTTGCAACAAGGTGGAATTCAACCCTACATATGTTAGACCGCCTTTACGAACAGCTAAAGGCCATCACAGATTTCCTGATGTTAAAAGCGGATAAAGGTACTCCCTGTGTAACTTAGATGTCAGCCATTGGCAGCTCATGTGTGACACCTGCGCTTGCTCAGGCCCTTTGAGGAGGCCACGCTATTCGTGAGTCGGCAGGACTATGGGATGAATGAGGTCAAATCGGCCATGGGCCCCCGTACCGCCTGTTCACGCTGATGCTGGTCCCACAGTGTGACCTGGGTCCCTGTACGGCCTCCCATTGCTTCCACTCTGCCATGTGCCACTTTGAAATCTCCTCACACTCCTGCGGTTGTCCATTTTGTCATAGGTTGCTGGCAGATTACAGGCCTTCCATAGGTGCCACCAAGCCCCATATCGGCCATGGGCCCCCGTACCGCCTGGTCACGCTGCTGCTGGGCCCATAGTGTGACCTGGGTCCCTGTACCGCCTCCCATTGCTCCCACTCTGCCATGTGCCACTTTCAGGTCTCCTCACGCTCCTGCTGGTTTCCATTTTGTCATAGGTTGCTGTATGGCCTCCCATTGCTGCTGCCTCCACCGCCACACTGTGGCTCCAAACACTGGTTTTGGCCCCGTGACTGGCCAAAGGAGTGAAGTGTGCAGTGATTCTAAGATCGACGGCACTCATCTGCATGTCATACTGACAGACAGTATTATTTCTCTTCCCCAGCAGACTCCAAGGGCATTTAAATTAAAGGTACAGTGTTCTGCACTAATATTAAGTCTCTCTGAAGCCTAGAAACACCCTTTTTTAAGTTAAATTCACAGCGAATTTATTCGACTCGAATCGAATATTGTCCACGAATTCGCCGAATCAGTCGAATCGAATTTTTCATTTCTTCGCTCATCTCTAGTTATTACCAACTCAAATAGACTCAATCATTTGCCACAATCTGTGGGCTCTCATCCAGCTGATATCAGCAGTAGAAGAGTCCTCTATCCAGTACACATGATCTCATATTACTGCTCTTCTTCTCTTTTGTGGAGCAGCACAGGCGGCTTGGGGAAATACAGACCAAAAACAGACAGACGCCACATATGTATTCATATCAGATACAGATTTAAGTAAAGAATCTTTCTTTTTCATCCTAAATGTTTAACCAAACAAGTCAGATCACCATGTAGGCTTCACCATGTGTTAATGAAAACTTGGAGGGAAGCGGCGGGAGGGGCAGTTTCACTCCAGCAAGCTTATTTGAAGACATGAACATCTGCTTCGTTAAAGAGAAAATTATTTTTATATCTGTGAGCTAAACTAATTATACCAAACAGTGTGTGCTAACAGAAGCAAAACAACAATTGGTCATTACAGACAGTACTGTTTTCTTGATTTATTTATAGCCGTATTCCAAATAAGTCATCCCAGAATAGACAGTAGCAGAAGCTGCCTGCATAAAGATTAAAGGAGAATTAATGAAGAGGAAGAAGTTACTGTGATACCAGTGGAGAATGTGATTCTTCATCATGTCCTGCATACATACAGTAGGTGAAGTGTCAGTCTCTACAATCTTACAGACCAGGCTATAAGTAACTAAATATATCCCTCAGGAGAAATTAAAATATTCAGATATAGCAAATACCTTAATAGGCACCAATAAATAAGACAGGTGCATCTTGTATGCACATATTTATCCCTTTAGTTGTATTTGACTCTTGGCAATTCTATGGGCCAGTTTCTTGAGCACCATGCATGGTACCCTTGAAAGCCTTTCCTATATAATTTTTTTGGCAATTTCTTGTGAGACAGGTCATCAGGTCTCAACTCTCCCCAATTGACTGGGCTTGGGACTAGCAAAGGATCAAACCAAGGATTCCATTGTTGCAAGGCATAACTGCTAACCACTATGCCCTAGTGGACTGAACCTTGGCTGTTTGGGCATTCATTACTACTATTAAAATACAGAATAACTTCCTGCTGTCTATGGCTGTGCAGGCATCACCGAGTCCTTAACAACCAGTGACATCAGCGGCCCATTCACTTACATGGCCAGGAGTCCCTGGCTATGCAAGCAAAGGAGCTGTGGATAATTAAAAAAATGCATAGAGGTTACTCCATAATTTATATCAGGACCTTCAGGTCAGGTATGCATTTCAAGGAGAACCAAATGCAAAGCATGCAAAAAAAAAACCAATTCATAAGGTACCCCCAAAAAGCATGAAGGATGGCAGACCATGGAAGGCCAGAATAGGTGGAAGCGAGCCCACCCCCTTCTCCCTAAACCATAGCAAGCCACATGCCCCCAACTTGGGGGGGGGGGGACCTGCTAAGAGCTTTAGCAGAAGCACAGGGGTGCCATGAATTCTAAAGACAACCCCTTACTTCAGCAAAATGTTTTTGTGTGTTCAAAACTGCATGGGGCCACAGCACCATGCAATTCTATGTGGCCCAATTATTAAAAAAGGGTTGGGGACTTCTTTTCCCATGTTTATATGGGTAAGGCATCTCATTGAAATGAATGAACTGCCCTACAAGCAGAACACACACGTGTGTTGACGTGTGTTGACTTCAGCAACACCATGTAAACGTGAAAACTTATATTACTACATCACTAACAAATATGACATATTACAAATACTCATGTGTGCCATTATTATGGTGGATATATGGTTGACAATGGGAGTTCTCTACAGATTTGCGTTCACTTCTTCAGGAGTTATGTGAGGTGTATGTCTATGAGTAGTACAAATATAAACAGACATTAAAAGAGAAGTATGGGTTTTTTAAAACCATACCTACAGTAGGTGGTTGTGGTGCATCTATTCCCTGCCGGCTCCATAGGTGAGAACTGAGCGATCAGACACTGCATATCACAGTCGCTCTGAACAGAGAGTGGTGACTATCGGTCACCAACATCTGCTCTGCCCACCAGCGCTCACTGGAGCACTGGGATGTAGAGACAGAGCCGTTATAAGAAATCATGGGGCCCCATACAGCCTACCTGACGGGGCCCCCTTTGACCCCCTGGCCCCACCCTTGACCACACCCCTGGTCTCTCCTCTGTCTCAAAAAAAGTGCAGCTTTGTTTTCAAGTGCATCCAGTAGAAGGGGGAGCAGTTACAAATACAGCTACAAATACAAGTGTAAATGAGGCTACAGGGCTTTTTTCTCAGAAAATAAGTGCAGAAACTATTATGCCCCCATTGCACCACTCGCCATCAACATCATCAACAACACCCCTCAGTGTGCTGCATATTCAGAGTGCAAGGTTTGGGATACTTAGAGTGTGCAGTAAACAGGGGCCAAGATCCAGGAGTGCATTATGTATAGAGCGGGCAGTGTACAGAGTCCAGGAGTGCGCTACGTAGAGAGTGCAGGGGTGTGCTACGTAGAGAGTGCAGGGGTGCGCTACGTATTCAGAGTGCAGGGGTGTGCTATGTATTCAGAGTGCAAGGGTGCGCTACGTATTCAGAGTGCAGGGGTGCGCTACGTATTCAGAGTGCAGGGGTGCGCTACGCATTCAAAGGGCAGGGGTGCTCTACGTATTCAGAGTGCAGGGATGCGCTACGTACAGAGTGCAGGGGTGCGCTGTGTCTTCAGAGTGCAGGGGTGTGCTGTATATTCAGAGTGCAGGGGTGCGTTTTGTATTCAGAGTGCAGGGGTGCGTTTTGTATTCAGAGTGCAGGGGTGCGTTGCGTATTCAGAGTGCAGGGGTGCGCTGCGTACTCAGAGTGCAGGGGTGTGCTGCGTATTCAGAGTGCAGGGGTGCGCTGCGTATTCAAAGTGCAGGGGTGCGCTGCGTATTCAGGGTGCAGGGGTGCGCTACGCATTCAGAGTGCAGGGGTGCGCTGCGTATTCAAGGTGCAGGGGTGCGCTACGTATTCAGAGTGCAGGGGTTTGCTGCGTATTCAGAGTGCAGGGGTGCGTGCCCCCCCCCCGGTGTTGTATATGCAGGGAGGGTTTGGCTGTCACTTATAAAATACTGAAGCCATGACTGTAACGAGCAGCAATGCAAGGGGTTCCAGCTGAGAAAAAAAAGCTGTATCACTAATGGATTATAAACTGTGGGCTGGCGGGGCCCCCTAGTGAAAGAGAAGGGCTCGGGCCCCCTACAGGAGGCCCGGGCTACTCCCTTATCGGTGGCCCTGTGTGGAGGAGAAGGAGCGGATGGCTCAGGCTCTCAGCGGGCTACTGAGAGGCTGAGCCAGGTGCCATTCCAGACATCTAGGTGGATTTCGACTTTAAATTTGGGATCTTTCCCCAGCTTGGACAGGCTGAATAACATCAGCCGACAGTGGAATTTAGCCCATTGTCGACTGAAAGCGGGTCACAGGAGTGCAGAACGAACTGCATTCCTGTGATCCACGAGCTTTGGTTGTACTTCTCCTTTAATATTGCAGAATTTCTTATCAAAGTATGCTAGTTCTGTATATAGGCTACGGCACACATGATCAAAGCATATGTTCCAACGAAAAAGCAACATTACATTCTTCTGTCAGGGCCACACTAGTAGTGTGTGAGGCAGAGCTACAAATGTATAAGGGGTTCATTTACTGAAGGCAAATAGGCTGTTCATTTTGCAAGTGAATGTTCCCAAGAGCTTAGCGAATGTCGTGAAATATGATTATGCAAAGAATACCAAATCAAGGAAAATAAAAACAACAGCATTTTTGCTTGCACATGATTGGATGATGGAAGTCAGCAGAGCTCCCTCTCATTCAATAATATCCCCAGCAGCATTGATCAAGGTGTTCTGATGGAAGGGAAGCCTCCCCGCTGTCAGAATACAATAGCTCAGCGGGGGGATTCCATCATCAACCTCAATGTGTGGATGGGGGAAATTAGCTTTTTTTTTTCATTCGACCCACTAGTTGAATGCAAAAAATTATTTATCTATGAGCTGTCTTTGAAATAAAAGTCTGACTTGTTGTTAAGGGCAAAATAGGCAGATGGATATAAAATAACATGGGAAATTATTAAACTCCATTTCATATACAAGGTTTAATAAATGTTTCATTGTTAGCGAGGAAAACATGCTAAGGGTCACGATTTTCCTACCCACTAATTATTCTGTTCTCTCTTTGAACTTTGGCCAGAAAGCTTTGTTTTGTCTCATCTGACCATAAAGCCTTTTCTCATAGGATATTTTTTTTCACCCCTTTTGTTTTTTTAGTTTATGGCTGACAGCTGCACCTTTACTCTAGTCTCAGCTATTGAACTCTGTAACACTCTCAAAGAATGTGTTGCCATCTTTGTAGCTTCTCATACAAGTCTCTTTCGTGTTTCTGGAAGAGTTCTGAGGGAGGACCTATTCTAGGCAGCCTCTGGGTGTTTTTTTTGTCCATTGGGTATTATTTCATATTGTGTTCCTTTACATTACTTTCTTTTTTTTATGCTCTTTATGTTTCATTTTCACAGTTGTCTTTTGGAGTCACAATCCGAGTAGTAAATTCTCAGTTGTGATATTTTTATCTAGAAAGTACAGCAATTATTTAAACTAAGGCCAGTTAGAAGGCCACTCTTTACTTGTCATGTATTCCTTGTTTCATCTTTGCAGAAAAAAATAAACTTAGATATTGCACAACAAAGCAATTAAAACTGATATTGCATTTATATTAATAAATAATATTTTAATTAATATTTACTTCTGAAATAAAAGATAACACAGAGAGCAAAAGTGCAGCAGTGAAAGAATCGATCAAGGATCTTATTTTTGTAAGATATAGGTTACGCAGTGTTATTAGGTTAGGGTTTTGTGAAAGTTTGGAAAAAAAACACGTTCTTTCTTACTGACTGACACGAGAGAAATAGCTCAGTATGGTTTCATCTATGATTTACTGGTGAATGAATATGTAATGACAGTGCTGCTTAACTTGTCAATTTCTTTTTTGATAGTAAATTACCCTCTCGATATAAGATCAGCAATTCAGATGAAATAGTTGGTTAGGTTAAAGAGAGAAAAGTGTCTTGTTTGCCAAATTCATTACACAGGAGAAAGATATGAGTTTAGAAAATGTCAATCAGATCGCTGTCTCGCGCTCTTTCGCTCTCTCTGGATCCATAATCCAATTTGCTGTGAAATGCCATCACACAGTCTGCTCTCCTGGGGATATGAAGACCTCCACAACTGGGGAGAATATACACACATAGACATATTATAAAGTCTTCACTTTTTTGGGGAAACGCAAGAGTGGGTTTGAGAAGTGGGTGCCGGAATAAATGGATGAGATTTATATACATTTACAGTATATAAGGTGTATCCTATACAGTTGTGGCCAAAATTATTCAACCCCCAATGCTGTAAAGGGGTTTAGGGACTATAGTGTACATTTGGAATTGTATTCAGAATCAAATCCTACAAGGACGTTGTAACTACCCAAATGCAACTAAAATGACATCAATTGTTTATGTAATACAGTAGTAAATGGTTCTTATGTGGTTTCTTCATTGCCACAATTATTCAACCCCTTAAAGACTACCACTCTGAAGAACAGAGGTTCATACAGGTGCTTTCCATCAGGTATTGAAAACACCTGTGGATGTCACCGAGCAGCAATCAAGCATAATAAGCACCAATTAGGCAGCTTTAAAATGACTGTGATACTCAGCTCCTTCTAGACATTTACTGGTGTGGTTACAAACATGGTGAAGGCAAGAGAATGGTCCAGGAAGACAAGAGAAGAGGTGATTTCTCTTCACAGGAAGGGCAATGGCTATAAGAAGATTGCAAAGATGTTAAACATACCAAGAGACACCTTAGGAAGCATCATTCGCAAATTCAAGGCAAAGGGCACTGTTGAAACGCTACCTGGTCGTGGCAGAAAGAAGATGCTGACTTCGACTGCTGTGCGCTACCTGAAGCGTAGAGTGGAGAGAAGTCCCCGTGTGACTGCTGAGGAACTGAGAAAAGATTTGTCAGATGTGGGTACAGAAGTTTCAGCCCAGACAATAAGACGCACACTGCGTAATGAAGGCCTCCGTGCCAGAACTCCCAGGCGTACCCCCTTGCTGTCTCCAAAGAATAAGAAGAGTCGACTGCAGTATGCCAAAAGCCATGTGGACAAACCACAAAAGTTGTGGGATAGTGTTCTGTGGACTGATGAAACAAAATTAGAACTGTTTGGGCCCATGGATCAACGCTATGTTTGGAGGAGGAAGAACAAGGCCTATGATGAAAAGAACACCTTGCCTACTGTGAAGCATGGTGGAGGGTCAATCATGCTTTGGGGCTGTTTTGCTTCTGCAGGTACAGGGAAGCTTCAGCGTGTGCAAGGTACCATGAATTCTCTTCAGTACCAGGAGATATTGGATGGAAACGTGATGCAGTCCGTCACACACCTGAGGCTTGGGAGACGTTGGACCTTTCAACAGGACAATGATCCCAAGCATACCTCCAAGTCCACTAGAGCATGGTTGCAGAGGAAAGGCTGGAACATTTTGGAGTGGCCATCGCAGTCACCAGACTTAAATCCGATTGAGAACCTCTGGTGGGACTTAAAGAAAGCAGTTGCAGTGCGCAAGCCTAAGAATGTGACTGAACTGGAGGCCTTTGCCCATGAAGAATGGGCGAAGATACCCGTAGATCGCTGCAAGACACTTGTGTCAAGCTATGCTTCACGTTTAAAAGCTGCTATAACTGTAAAAGGATGCTGTACTAAGTACTAAGATTGAATGTCACTTGGGGGTTGAATAAAACTGATAATGCTGTGAGCACAGAAAAGACATTTGTGGTTATTTCATTATAACTGTTATGTTATATTTGTCTGACCTACAAGTGCCTCTTTAATGTAAATGTAAGCAAGATGACTGAATGATCAAAAGCAATGTCAAACTGGCCAAAACACTCAATTTCAGTGGGGGTTGAATAATTTTGGCCACAACTGTATATATTAAATATCTCCAATATACAGAGTTTTTTCTCTGTGTATATTTTAAATGTCACAATCAGTACTCTGTTCTGTTACCCATTTGACTTTCACTGACCATTGTCTAAGACAGCAGGTTACTTGTAGACGTAAGCAGGTGGATGTCAAATGTTTATGTTTTATTAAAATGTTCTATTGTTTTTGTGGTATTCATGTTTAGATTTCTATGTTGTATTACACATCTGTTGCACTGTTTAGTTGTGTTTGCCCTTCTGAGGTGGAACTCCCTGGAAGGTATGGGTTAACTCTGATAGCCAGGTTTTCCCAGGCTTTTTATGTGTTTGTCCCTCTGTTGGGGCAAACACATAAATAGGGAGGGCACCACATCTCGGTAGGTCTGTAGTAAGATAGCTGGAGGTTTGGTTCCAGGTCTCCCCATCTAAGGAACTAACATTCTACCAAGAATGATCCACTAATTACACTTAACCACTCTCTGTGGGAACCCTGTCTGGTTTACAGGGGTTTGAAGTCATGCTTGACTAATGGACTCAAAAGGACTTTTCACACTTATTTAGGGTGGCAGAAAGGGGCACAAGGAGCATCTCTAAGGAGCACTTAGAAGATCATTTACAGGAATGTGTAATGGAGACATCTTTGTTGAACTGTTAATTTGCTATGTTTAAACAACTTCAGTAAAAGAATATTTTATTTTTGCCTAGTCTGAAGTTACTTGAGGACTACCTTAAAGGGGTGCATGCATGCTTGGTGCATCACAGAACAGGATATCTGGAGAAGAGACGAGATAGAGAAAATGCAGTACATATGTCTAATGTGCAGTGAAGCTATTCAGAGGATCCTATATTGCCCTTGTCAAGGACTACACTACTAGTGCTCGGTGCATAAGCAACCAGACAGTTGGGAAGCAGTGGGACTTGGCTTAGGTGATGAAAGACCCTGGTAGTGAAGGAGTTTGTGTGCCTAGGCTCCTTCTCTATTGACTGGAAATCCAATAATGGGTCCAACATTGTGGCACGGGCCTCCTAGGGACCCAGCTGGAAGTCACGGAAGATGGAGTGAGGCCTTCGGAGATGTTGTACAAGAGTCAAGCTTCCTAGTATACAAATATATGGATCAATGTCACTGGGAGTGAGGTGACAGGTTGACTGAAGTCTGGTATAGGCTCAGTTGTACTGGGTCAAAAATGCTGCACAACCAAAATGAGAGAAGAGTTATGAAGTGTAATGAGGACCTGTTGTCCGTAGTGTACAAAGTGTTACAGAAGTTGGGCATGGATTACAAGGAGTTAATAGTGTTCTTATGGAAAAGCGTCGCTTTTAAGTTGGAGTGTTGCCTTAACACCAGCTTTGCACTAAATGAAGCATCAGCCTGCCCCTGAAGAGATTAATGAGTGCTCTCCCCCTGTCCCTACATGGACACCGACCAAAAAAACAATTTTACAGTTTGTAATTGTAAAATGGTACATGCTTAAACAGTTGTACAAACTTCTCTCCTGTGCTGAATTTCACTCAATTCCAGGCTGCAGGACATTAAGCATCATCTAGCTCTTTCCTCCCTTGCCTGATTGCTCCTTTCATGCATTGATATCCATAGGTTGAGGGATATTGCTAAGAACACTGGGCAGTTAGGCTTTTGCCTATTGTTATGCCAGGACTCCATACATCATATGTAATATGTAAGCATGCCCTGAATTCATGGTACTCTGAGCCAGAGCTCACAATGGGAGCACAAATATTGCTGGGATTACCAGATTACTTAATATTTTTGTTAATGTAGTATCTCTCTAGATAGCCAGGGGAGTTAGAGTTTAATTTTTAGTGAGGAGGGCTGAGTAGCAGCTCGCGTGTAAAAGTTAGTTGGGTTAAAACTGAGATCAGGGCAGAGAGGCTCTGCAGGTCAGTTCCCTGATACCTCCACCTGCTCTAGAGATGTATGAGAAGATTCTAGAAGCAGTGAGTGGGGGTGAGGGGTCCTGGCCTGCACACTTAGGGGACCTTGGCCAAACCCCAAGCAGGAGGCTTGGCATGGGACCAGGGCAGCCCTTAAATGTGAGAGAGCCTGCTCAACAACAGGAGAGTTTGAATGGAAGATGTGAGAGCAGGAGGTGAGTGTGGAGCCCAGGAGGGGACCCAGTGGAAAGGGGCTTGCCTCCAGGTGGGATCTGGACAGGAGGAAAGCTGAACCTCACCGGCCCCCTGAGAGAGGACCATCTGTTGAGCAAAGGAACTAGCCAGCCCAGCAGAAAGCTTGAAGGCAGCTACCAACCTACAGCTTGCAGGAAAGGAACAATGAGTACTTCTACACCTCCTGGACTGGAGAAAAGGGAAAGGGCATTTGGGTGGGAAACCTGACCAGCCCCAGCTGGACTGTGCTCTTAAGGCGGCAGATAACGGATCCCTTTGTCCAGGGAAAGCCTTCAGATTGTGCTGGATAGAGAACAACTATCTGGGGTTTGGGGTGGTACACCAAAAGAGGCTGGAGAGCTTTCCCAGAAGATTTTTGCTGTGTAAAGACTTGCATATAGTTGCCAGGAAGTTGTCCTCAGTTTACAGTTCCTTGGGCATCCCATGTATCCCTCTTCCCCATCAAAGTTATTTACCCCTAATAAAATCCAAAAAACAAGTTCAAAGACTGTTTACTGTCTCTGGAATGCAAGTCTGTGGAAAATGCGTGTTGCCTGGCTGTGCAGGCCTATAGGGGGACCCAAATCTTCTGCGACTCCTGAGGAGGTAGTGCTACATTAACAAGATTAAAATGAATATGATTCATATGAATTGTATTTTTTAAAGGAATAGCCAGCTGACTGTAGGGGTTGCAGCTAATGGAACACAACACTAGGTACTCAATGTGAAAACGGTTTCCATCCTCCTGACCGTAGATAAGCAGCTGTCTTACATAGTACAGATAGTGAGAAATCTGTCTGTCCTTACATCACCCTTCAACTTCTCTCTGTCTTGGCCCTTGGGTGAATGTGGAGCACATCCTGCCAATTTCCATTGAAAGGGGAACAATTACTGTCTGATTGTGAGCTGCTGCCAATCGTCTCCTTCGTCTCCTTCTATGCAGAAAAAGGAACAATAATGTCACTAAGCATTTTCCTCACTCACACATTGGTAAGCCAAAAATGCATCAATGTGTCCCCCTGGGGTGATACTTTTGCAATGGAGGATGGGATTGGTCACAGCAACTGTCACTTTGGGTGAGACACCTGTCTGTCTATGGCCAGCTTATAACATGCAGCATACAATATATTTAATTTTCTTTCTAGATTCTTCAGGGTATACAAAATAGCACACTACTCACTACTCACTGGCTAGGAGTATATCTATTCCTTTCCAACTGGAAAAGTTTACTATTTACACTAATGTTGCTTACAGTCATTGTAACTATCTTTCTATAGAGGTTCCATTCTAACAAAACCTAAAGAGAGTCTTCTTTTCTGAATACGCAGCTGATGTTTCTTTTTTCCTTTGCATAGTCCTTAGAAATGAACTTCTCAAATCTTTATATTGACTTTGGATATACAGTAAGTATGCATATTTATTAGGGTCTAAGCTGTCTTTTTTCCAAACCAAACAAGCCCAGTTGTTCTAACCTTCATTATACTGTAAATATCCCCATGAATTTTAACTTGGCCGCCTGCCTTTGTACCAAAACTGTATTTCATATTCAAGATGCAACCTTACAATCCATTTATTTAAAAAAGGAAAAACTACAATTGCCTTATAGGCAAAACTTCAGACATTTTTATCTCTCTCTCAAGATTTTATTTTCAGCTGTCAGTTGACATTGAATGGTGCTGTTAACCAGTATTCCCAAGACCTTCTCCGTGTATACTTTCCTCAGCTGTATTTTATTTTTATGTACAGGCAATTTATCTCCCATTAGACAAAAGCAGACAAGGGAGCACTCTCATCGTGCATTACCGTGGTACACCACGTATTTATTGTGTAAACAAATAGATGTATACTCACAAACCAAAGGAAATGAAAAGCAGAATATGTAGTCCACAATGACAGTCAATACAATGCTGTGCCCTTAATAGGGATAAGCTGACGCGTTTCGGGAGATGAACCCCCTTCCTCAGAGCTAAGGGCACAGCATTGTATTGACTGCCATTGCGGATTACATATTCTGCTTTTAATTTCCTTTGGTTTGTGAGTATACATCTATTTGCTTACACAATAAATACGTGGTGTACCATGGTAATGCACGATGAGAGTGCGCCCTTGTCTGCTTTTGTCTATCAGTGTCCAGATTTCCCGATCTTTGAAGGGCAGCGCCTCCACGTTTGGCATTCTGAACTCCTTTTAGTCTGCATGAAGATTTGAGCGCTGGTTACATTTGTTTGTCTTTCAATTTATCTACCATTGACTGCCTGTGATTCCATTTTTTTCAAGACCCATTGGCAGCTAAGTTAGAAGCTGATTGGCAACCATGAGCAGCTGCATCACAATTCTGTGTGCACCAGTTTTAGCAATACAGGCCATACATGGGTCGAATTCCCAATAAATTTTAGAAAATCGGATATTTTGTGTGTTTTCCAATCCGATGGTGCCACCATTGATTTCGAAATTCAACCAACTAAGCCTTCAATTTCTTATGAAAAGAACCAGCCCAATACCTTACACTTTGTCTGTGGGTGCACTGTTCATTTAATTTGTTGATGTTGTCAAAGTGGGTGAATGAGATGGTTCCTATCACTTGGCATGGCACTTTTAGGCAGTATTCTTGCTTTTTGCCTGACATCCTGCTGCTGCATTTCTAGCCTTGTGTATACCCTTGGAGAAAACTGCAGTGGAATATTGGCACAGTTCGATGTTTTATCTCACAGGCCTCACTTTAAAAATAAAGGAAAACCTGTCAAGGGAGAACTATGTAGACTACCTTTGCTGGCCTCTTCATATGAGGATGTTAGTTCCCTGAGTGTCATTTTGTTGCATTGGATTTTCTGTGTTGCATGTCAATGACCTAGAACAAGAACAGAGATAAGGAATTCTCACACCCAAATACAGTATGCTTGTTCCAGGTCTTTGACTCAATAATATTGAAGTCAACTGCAGCCAGGCAACTAGGATTTTCAGAAGTAGACCAGCAATTGATTGCCTCCCTACTTTTCTTATGGCAGGTGTTGTTACAACTGCTGTTGCCTCACTCAAATCCTGCTGCAGCTTCAGCTGGAATTTATAGATCCTAAATGTGTCCACAGACCTGTACCATTTAGTGGATCATGTTTGTACTGCACTAAAGTGTTCAACAGACAAACATCCACACCATTTAGTGATTTTGGTTGTTGGTAGTCACCAGGAAATTCTTAGGCATACCTGTGGATAATTGCCTGCCTTGAATGCTATATAAGGAAGTGCTCAGCTGAATAAATATGCCTGGGAAATTAGCCCACTCTATAGGATTTGGTTTACTAAAGGCAAATTGGCTTTTCACTTTGCAAGGGATGTTGTACTTTGCAAGGAAATTTTCCCCAGAGCTCATGATTGAGCAAAGTGAAACATTGCCACATTCACTAAACTCTGGGGTAATTTACCACAAGGCAAACAAGGCATTTTCCTAGGGTGGAGTTTTTCAGGGGGTTAGCACTGCCCCTTGGAAGAAGGGACGGAAGAAGGGACACACGCGGCATGGGGACCTAGGGGGTTCCGAGAGATGCTGTGGGTTTCATGACGGTGTATGCACAGCCCGACTCTCGTTCCTGGGGATGTCTGGAGCTGTGAAGATGAGTGTCTTTCTCTCTCTCCATGGGGAATGATGGCTGGTGTATGGGGAGCAGTGGTAGTGGAAGGCTCGGGTGGAGGGCAGGGGTGTTCTTGGTCAATGTCAGGCGCCAATTTTTGTGTTGCTTAGGGCAGCACAAAACCTAAATACACCACTGATTACCTTGTAATGTGCACATTCCATTGCCTTTCCTAGCCTCTTGAATGTCTTCGGCCATGCTCTTGTCTTTCTATTATCTACTTCATCTTCTTTCTACCTGCTGTCAGATATTCACAGTCTGGGTGTGAAAAGTGCAATGTGAGAGCCATTGACAGCAAGTCCATTACCCTTGTGGGGTGCTGTGGTGAATACCAAGCAGCACCTTAAGAGATAAGTTCACCTTTTAAAAAAAAAAAAAATTCAGGTAAAAAATGTGCATTTTTTTTTTTTTTTCTTAGGAGCCTGTAAAGCAGTAGAACATGGGTGTAATCTCAGCTTCCTGCAGACTGTCATTATGGCTGTCTGCCTATACCTCCTGTTTGGGCAGGCAGATACTGAAGTCCAGGAAGATCAATGAACTACAATTAAGTGCTCACCAGGGCCATCGCAGTTCATTAAAAAATACAAGCCTTTTGCTACAATGGCAAACAGTACTTGTAGTCTATTCATTCATAGGAAACTGTGAATGAATGATGCGGCCATGTGGGCGGATCCGGGTCCAGGTGTTGGCAGGTGCTTTAGTAACGTGTTACATGTTACACATGTGCATAGTATATATTGTGTCACTAAAAGTGAACTTACCCTTTAAGCTGACTATACTCCAACAGAATTTCATGGAGAAATGTTCATTTTCAGTTTGTGGAATCAAATCGTTGAGGGAATAGGATGGACACATGTTCTAGAATAAATTAAATTCCAGCTGCAAATATGTTTTTCATTTGGGAAAGTTATACATATTTTAAATATATTACAGGTACTTATATAGCGCCATCAATTTACGCAGCGCTTTACATATATATTGTACATTTACATCAGTCCCTAACCCTCAAGGGGTGTTCAATCTAAGGTCCTTAACATACATTCATACATACTAGGGCCAATTTTAGACAGAAGCCAATTAACCTATCAGCATGTCTTTGAAGTGTGGGAGGAAACGCACACAGGCACAGGGAGAACATGCAAACTCCAAGCAGGTGATGCCGTGGTTGGAATTTGAACCAATGACCCTAGTACTGCCAGGCAGAAGTGCTAACCATTTAGCCACTGTGCTGTTTATATGTCTAGGACTCCATTCAGGTAGCAGGGTTGGATGACACTTTATAGGCTTTCAAACTAAATTAGTTGACCCAATAATGACAAATGATTTTTGTATGAATGTTTGAAGGAAAATCTAACGTTGTATGACCGGCTTTAAATTCTTCACCTCTGCCCTCTATGGGGTCTTCATTCATCTGGCAATTCAAGGGGTCCACTATTGCCAAAACAGATTCACTTTAAAGTTGACACCCCTGTGTGTGCTCCATCCATGTTTATTCAGTCTGAGAGATGCAGATAAAATATAAATGTGTACTTATAAACCCCTTTATAGCCATAATGAGAATTCTGCAGCTTTTTACGCAGAGGTTACACATCAAAAATGCAAATCCATTAATCCACGAAAATATACACAACAGCCACCTCTAGTTGTTCCCAAGTTAATATTGCTATAAGCAATTGCACTAATTGAAAGGCTTTTCAAAATATCTTGTATACACGCCAACTGAACAAATCCGCTTTATAAAGAGTCTGGAATTGGAGTCTCTGATTAATCCAGCATATTTTTGTGGCAAAAGTGCAAGTTAATTGGAGTTATTTGGATTCATCTGCATGGTTTTTGCATCATACATACTGAACAGTCGCACATTCCTGCCAGTATAAATAATAATTTGATTATATTTAAAGGGAATTTCCAATTCCTATTGTATTCAACAAGACAAAGGCTGACCAGAGGCTAGAGTTCCTATTTTAAACTGGACTGCTGCTTGCTGGTAAAATCTAATATCACAATTAGACCATACAATTATATTTGCCTTCTAAATGGCCTATTCCTAATGCCTGAAATGGTTATTATGTGACTTTTCAATTTTCCAATTCAGTCTCTGCTTTTATTGTTTGGTTAATTGACTGCTGTCTAAATTGGCTATAGTATGTGAGATAGGGACCTAAGATCTTAAAGTGGAACTTTACTCTCTCCCTCAACACTTACTATTTTTAATCCTTATACTGTTGGCATTAGCAAATAGATAGGAAAGTATATTATATTTACTTGTTTTAATTTTTTTCACATTTCTTCCAGTTACTTCCTGGTTTCCAGGCCTAAGCAAATGATGTCATACATCCCTGGAGTCTTCAGTAGGGGAGGAGCGGTTTTCTCAGCTATGCACACCCTCCATCATGCATGCCTGAGTTAAGGGCAGATGGTTTTCAGGAAGTAAATGCTACAAGAATTATATGCCTTAAGATGGCCATGGCAGGAAATGCTAGGGGTTTTTTTTCAAAGTGATTTCTCAGCAAAATACAGAATGGAGACATGGATGGATGAGGGAGTTTTTTTTAAGTATTAAAAATATATATGATACAGTGCAGTTCCACTGTAAGCTCCTTGGGCGCAGGGACTGATGTGAATGTACAGTATGTAAAGCACTGCGTAAAAAGACACTTGTTCGGGCATTTTCCCTTATTAGTTCCCCACTAGGTTCCACCATTATTTAAAGCGTATCTGAAGGCAACATCGTTTTGTCTATTTTTGCATCAAGTAAGAAAGAATTATAACTCCCATTGGGTTTTTTCACTATCTGGGGCTCTTTTAGAGAGTCATCTCACTTCCTGTCTATGGACACAGCTGATCACGAAATGTGGTAAAAGGCCAATCACAGCGGCCTTTTACCACATGATCAGCCATGTCCAATGACACACTGATCTCCGAGAAATGCAATTTTCACAGCGTGAGGAAAGTACTGTCGAAAACCGGCAGTTGTCAGAGGAGGTGATCTGCACTGATCATCAGTGCCCAGCAGTGCCACCCACAGGTGCCCACTAGTGCCGCCCACAAGTGCCCAGCAGTGCCACCCACCTGTGCCCTTCAGTGCCATCCACCTGTGCCCAGCAGTGCCCAGCAGTGCCACCCATCAGTGCAGCTCAGCAGTGCTACCCATCACTGCTGCCCAGCAGTGCCGCCAGTCAGTGCCCAGCAGTGCTGCCAGTCAGTGTCCATCAGTGTCGCCTATCAGTGCCTATTATTAGTGCCGCCTCATCAGTGCCAGCTCATCAGTGCCACCTATCAGTGCCCATCAGTGCCGCCTATCCGTGCCACCTCATCAATGCCACCTGTCAGTGCCCATCAGTGCTGCCTATCAGTGCCCATCAGTGCCACATGCCTATCAGTACCACCTCATCAGTGCCACCTATCAGTGCCCGTTAGTGCTGCCTATCAGTTCCCATCAGTGCTGCCTATCAGGGCAGCCTCATCAACGCACATCAGTGAAGGAGAAAAATGACCTGTTTGCAAAATTTTATAATAGAAACAAAGAAAAACTTTTTTTTTCAAATTTTATGCTCTTTTTTTGTTTATAGCACAAAAAATAAAACACCACCAAAAGAAAGCTCTATTTGTGTGAAAAAAATGATAAAATTTTCATATGGGTACAATGTTGCATGATTGCACAATTGTCATTCAAAGTGTGAAAGTGCTGAAAGCTGAAAATTGGCCTGGGCATGAAGGGGGTATACGTGCCCGATAGGCAAGTGGTTAAAGGCGCTATGTAAAATAAAGTTGTTTATTATTATTATTAGTTTATGTTTTTTCTATTAGCTAAACTAGATGGACTTGTGTCTTTTTTCAATCTGATCAACTTTGTAACTATATAACATTAGGAATCTAGGCTCGATCAGCTTCTTTTCCAGCCAGGGAGGCTAAGGTTTAACAGCTTTGAAACAAGAAGTTCTCAGAGCTGAGCATTTCCAGGGTTCATTGTTCACAGTAATGATCAGAGAACAAATATTTAATCATCAATCACCAATCTCCATCCTGAAACCTACCACGAAGGTTCCAGGTACCCAAGAAGGTCAGATGAAGGATACAAGGCAGGAGTGGGGGCAGTCAGGCAGAGGGCAGCGCCTTCTGCAGTATGTAAACTGATTGGGTAGCTAATTAAAAGCTTGCTATGCGCACTGCTCTTATACAAGCTAAAGCCCATGTAAACAAGGCCTAAGAGGAGATTTTCCTTACTTTGAAAATATATCCTCTCTTTTTCAATTCGGTCTACATGACAGAAAGTGAAGGGAAATTTCACCACTGGAACATGGCAAAAAAAGACCTGACATGAGCTGAGATCATTCCCTACTCTATCCAAAAGAGAAAAAAAACATTTTGGACTTTAAACTGTATATACAGTACATTAAGATGGTTGAATTTATATACGTTAAAATTGTTGAAGCCATTGTTTGGGCTTTAGATATACATTAAAATTGTTGGAGCCGTATATGATAAATTGGTGGAGCCCTTGTCTGGGCTTTAGATAAACATTACAATTGTTGAAAAATAGCAAGGCAATCATCAATGCTGGTGAAAACCTAACTTTATATATACACGGCTTTTGTCCTGTAAAATGTATTTAGTGGTGCAGTTACACATTTCATACAAAAGATGTATACCAGATCATTAGAGGATTAGTACTGAAACTCAGAAGTGTTATAACTTTAATAAGTGGATACTGTACCAAGGAGACACCAGGTTAATGTTTTCATATACGACAGTATCATTAAGTAGAGGGGTTTACAGTAAGAGTTAAAACCTTGACTCCTACTGTACTGTAGTATATCACTTGAAAAAAGGAAAGTGATTGACTGAGCCTCTCAATTACTTAAATTCCATAAACACATCATTCTGGCCGCACATAGATTTGATTAGTCACCACCAAGGTTTAGAATTCCCCTGCACTTCATTTACCATCATGAGTGTAATTAACTTTAGCGCACACTTATTGCGGTTGCCATGGTGACCCATGAAGGACACGGCCATGGTATCAGCCGTCAGAATAAGTGGTTAAATACTTTCAATAAGCCTATGGCAACTGAGCTGACCTATCAAAGTGGGGGCATGTGTACAAAACATCTGTTTATTTCTGCTCATAAAATAAGACAATGAAGGAGGTTGACATACGGCAAGGTTACACTGTTGATGTTATCCGGAAACTGTCATTTAAATTACAGTGTCCCATGATTGTAAAAAAAAAGACTAGATGGTCACTGCAAAAATGATGGCTTAGCTGTGTATTTTATATATTTTAAAGGTTTCACTTAATATTGGCAAAGGGAATATTTTAAAAGCATTTTCCCATGCACACCTAAACACTGGGAAAAAAAATTAAATTCTGGGGAAAAATTAAAATTCTGAAATTATATTCGGGAAATTGTTGAATACATGAGAACCTGTCAACCATTTAAAACATTTTTATTAACTCTAATAACCTGGAAATTGTGTACCCTTCTGATCCAACTTAGGAGACTGATCTCTCCATGGCCAATGAGAGCACTCCATAAAATATAAAAATAAAACTGTAAATTATGCACAGTAAAGTGCCCCTGTCACGTACCTGACTGCAGATCCCAAAATTACAAGAGTGGCCTCTTGTGCAATTCCCATCCAAGCACCCTTAGTAGTAGAGATAGGGACTGCTTGGGCAGTTGAAGGGCGCAGGTGCCAGGAAGCTGTTGTAGTGGACTGAGGCATGGCAGCACAGGAGACCTTCCAGTGGTAGTGTGGAGGCTAGTCACAAGCCTTTGTCAGCAACAGCCAGACAGACAGATGCAGAATCAAGTTCAAGGTCAAAAATTGTCAGAAGTCGGTAACGTGCTGGCAGAGAGGTACAAGTCAGGAGGCAGAGACGTAGTCAGGAAGTCAGGTCGATAACACAAGCGAGCAGCAGAAGTAACAGGTAGGGTGATCCAAGAGGTGTCAGATGGAGCCGGATCAGGAACCAAGTTTATCAGATTTTCAAGAACCAGGGAACACAGGAACTAGAGCTGAAGAAAATCCATCACTAAAGCCAGGCAGACTCTTAGTTTAAATAGGCTGTTGGGCGCCACACTCTGTGGATGAGTGTGCACGCCCGTGTGTGCTTGCACATATGTGACAATGCTCGACTGTGTGTTGCATTCTAGTCCTTGCTCATCTTGTTATACTTCTATGCGCACTGTTCTGCGCATGCGCATAAGAATGAGCACCTGCTGCACAGAATTGAGCATCAGCTGTACGAGATCCCTGACAGTCCCCCTTCTTACCCACATTATATGTTTCACTGAGGGCTTATTACTACTGATTGTGAGGATATGTGGAGCCAAACCCACCCCTCCTGCCCAGCGGGATCATCGTCTTTTTCTGTCATTGGGCTATAGCTTGGTGGAACGTAAAGGTATACTCTAGGCAAATCATTTAATACAATTTGGAAATGCATATATAGAAACTGCTAAAGGCTTTTGCTAGACAGCAGAGCAAAGATGGTGACCTGACTATTTTCTGCTGCAGTTATGCCATACGACTTGCACCCAGCTTGTGATTGGATAGTGAAGGAATAGCAGAATACTGAAGAGTCGGTCCTCTGTTCTTTCCTCCCATCAGCACATAACTTGAATGCAACACACCTGTTTGGTTTCTAAATCTGCCTCCCCCTGTCTCTTAGTGATGTTTATGAAAGGGATTAATAATAAGTTAATTTAAAATAAATTTCATGATATTTTAATGAATATATAACTGAATTCACTGGTATATTTTTTGTCTGCTGGAAATAAACCTCTAACTTTGGGTAAATCTGTTGTTCATATTATCACTTTGCTAAGGACCCTTCCCCTGAAACCAACAACCTTGAGTCTAGGGAGAGCACCGCAGTGGTCAATTAGAATGTGCTTGTCCCCCGGACAATTAGTGGGAAAGGTTTAGCTCAAGGGGTAGGACTAAGTCTTAGAGACAAGAAGATCATGCTCTTAGTACAACCAGAGGAGGTGATTAAGGTTGTTAATTTTGGGCCCCAGTGGAGTCTGCTTTTGGAGAGAGCTTTGTATTTTTTTTTTTTTGGGGGGGGGGGGAATATATAAGATAGTAAGATAGATATTAGATAGATAGATCGATAGATATATCAATAATTAGATAGTTTAGACATACTGATAATTAGATATTTAGATACAAAGATAGACAGGTAGATTAGGTATATTGTTATAGATAGATAGATAGATAGATAGATAGATAGATAGATAGATAGATAGATAGATAGATATGCCAGCTGTCACTACTGTGAATCAGTTGGTTAATGCTTCCATGTAGACCATTCTCTGATATTTATAGTCAGCTTCCTATGCAACAACCACAATGGCTACTTGAGCCATGTGGACCAGCTTTCTCAACCGTTTTAGCTCTGAAGAGCCTTTGAAATAATTTTCAGATCTCATGGAACCCTTTCCATAAATTTTATCTACATCTCATAGCTCATAATAGTAAAATAAAGAATTTATACTATATGTGCTCAATGAGAGGAATAATGCCCATCACATTGGTGAACAGTGAAAAGAATATACAATTTCTTTAGAGATGAGTGGGAGAAGGGAATTTTTATATTTTTAGTTAGTGGTATGAATATTAAAATATAAGTGTTATGCCACTGGCTTTGCCAAGTGACATTGGCCCTTGGAGCTATCAGGTGGAAAATCAATCTGTCACTACTCAAAAAACCTCTGGAGGAACCGTTGGGTTCCATGGAACTCTGGTTCAGAATGCTTGTTGTAGACAGTAGGAAAAAAAACCCTAAAATACCTAACTTGTACCTGAATTACAGATCTAATCTAATCCAATTAATTTTAACCGCAGGCTTTGGGATCGTTTTGTTTTACAACAGGCATAAAGGACAATTGTTGTACAGTGGATAAAAAACAACTGAGTGTGAGAACTTGGCCTGCATATATTTAGGTCTACATGATACTTTTACTAATAAGTAAAAATGTTTATTAAACCAGACACATGAATCTGAACTCTGTACTGTACATAAGTTATGGTATATATTTTCATTATTTGGATAAATATGTCTGTTTTAATAAACCTGGAAAACCGTACATCCCCTACTGGCACTAGGTTTGCTGCAGTTTTTCATGGCGATTCCTTATTTGTAGCACTGGAGAACTCTGATGTATCTTACATTAGTGAGTTCACTTAGGGACGTTACTTGCATGTAATTAGCTTATTGAAGAAGACACAAACCCCATGGAAGCATTGTCTATTCCTCTTACACGTAATTTGGTGTTATTTGCTGTGATTCAAAGATATTTTCTTAAACACACTGGCGGCATGATTCTGTCCCTCAAGAAAATTGTCTATTAAAGTTAACTTAGTTAGCGCAGTTATTTATGCTGCGGTCACGGCTCTTCTCAGCTACTAAAATATGTGCTGTATAGATGGCTGGGTCTATTAGTCTGTTTCTTCTGGAGATTGCTGCTTTGTAAAGGTTATGGGAGAATCTAACAGAGCAGCTGAACATAAAGAAAACCACTAGTGCAATCAAGGAAACATTTTAAATGGTTCTCTGAAAAGGCTGAAATCTGCCACAAATGAAATGTGGACCTTTTCTATCTCTGTTTTGAAAATCGGAATAGAATGTAGGGATTAATAGGGTTTGGTATCTTTTTTGGACATTACTTCAGGCAACCAGCTAAATGAAAAATTGTGACACGTATATGGGAACTTTTATGCTGCCATTTGTATTTTTGTATATCCAGTTTTTCACAACTGGTAGGACAGGAGATGCGAATGTTCTCTGCTGCATTTCAGTAACACTTCTAGCCTTGTCCCTCCCCCCCAATCTGTGACTGGACAGTGAAAATAAAAGTAGCACACAGATGGACTCACTTCTTTGTCACTTTCCTCCTATCAGCATGCTCCTTGTTAGCACATAAGCACAACTGATTGGCTCCTTGTGGTACTTCTCCCTTCTTAAGTCTTAACACTGCTGTACATGGGACTGCAACAGGTGCCCAAGCCAGATTCACAAAGAAAAACCTTTGAAAGAAATCTCGGGTCACAGAATACACTTTCTTTTTATAATATCAGCATTGTAAAAGCAATACAGACAATACATATTTTTGACAGATAACTTAAAAAATTACCTTTGGTGTTGTAATTGCTGCTTGTCTGCTGACTGTTTCTTTCCACAACTTCCTAGTTTGCTGTGCAGCTTCTCCTCCATTTCTAAGGACTACATACCCCATGGTACCTTGCTGCCTGCAAGCAGTGATTCCTGTACTGAGTTTGACTTCTGAAACTCCTCCTCTCAACTCCCCTGTAGTTTAGAAGGCAGTCTCTGTGAAATGTGTGACACAATAGTGCCTATGCACAGGACATAGTGAATACTGTCACAAAATTCAAGGAGGTAAGTGTGAGGGTCTTCCCAAAGCAAGTTACAATCTTCAAGATCATTCTGATTAATAGAGGAAGGCTAGAAATAATTGAAATATGATGAGGTAAAGAATATTTGGTTTTTAAATTTTGACCGTAGACACCCTTTAATGATGTATTCATAAACAGTGAACTTTAAAGAATAACTGTGCTCTCAGAAAAGGTACATTTATCATTTTGCCTGCCTCAGATACATGCTGTAGCAATCTTCAGAGCCTCGAGACAAAATCTTCTTTACCCTAATTACCATTGATTTTTTGTGGTGCCATCACTCAAGCGACTGCAGTATCAGACAGTTATATTGTCCCTCTTCCATACTTTCTACAGTAAGTCATTGACTCAGAACATGCATGCAGATAAAGACTTCCGAACACCCCTTATTTGCATACTTTTGCAAGATTAGATTAGAAAGTATTAAAGCCAGTAGGTCATTAGGAGGAGGTGCAGTGTGGTGCAGGCAGTAAATACACAGAGTGTGGCTGCAGTAAAATGTGGAACTGGTAATGAACAGAATGCCAACATTACAAGCACCCTGGCAGCAGAGTGCCACTAGGGATTTAATTCACAGTTCAATGCAGTCAGATGTGGCTGTGGAGAGTTGATGACAGCGTCTGTTTCAGAGGGTGAAGTGCAGCCTGGTCAGTCCAGGATTGCGAGTCACAAGCCTGTCCTTCCTTGTCAGAAACCTTTCCTTACCACTAGTTACTTTCTCTAACAAACGGGGTCTCTCTCCCCACACTAGCCACTTTCAAAATGCTTGCCAATACCCTACTGCCCCAAGATGGCCTCCAAGGGTCACAGGGCTGCCGTTGCTACAGTCGACCCAGGAAACTATAGCAAAACCAGGTTTACCTAAGACTTCCGCTCTAGCTCCAGGCTGTGGTAAAACTCAGATTACGTGCACCCTACAGTGGAAAAAAACATTTGCCTACAAGTGCAATAAACAGGGCAGCAGAATCTTCCTCTTCTCAGGTCTCCTGCGGGCACTCCAGGCCCCTCCCCTCTGCTGAGTGAGTGCCCCCAGAGCAAGCTGCTTGCTCTGGGGACACTTATTCCTGCTCGCTTCTATGAGACACACAGAGCACAGCTTGGCCCTGCCCCCCGCTCCCTCCTCACTGGCTGTGATTGACAGTGAGGAAGTAGTAAGTGTTTTTACCTTCAGGCTAGAACCACTTTAATCCCTCCACCCCACTGATTACATCCAACATGGCCAAATACATAACTTCCTCCTATATGCCACAGTCCCATCCATTCCTAAGGAGGAGTCATACTTATGCCAGCCTCTAGCATGACTCACTTCTTAGGAAGAAGAAGAAAGTTAAGTGTGTGGGTATGGGGGATATATTTTATATATAGTATATACTAAAGATACAATTAGAGGTAAACTAGAATTTTTTGGGTCAATTAGTATTAAAGCAAGAGAGTCAACAAGACAGCTAGGCAACTAGACTTTCCAGAGGAAGGGCTTCACTTTGGTAGTCTTCATAGCTGCTGTAACACAGCTAATGACCCTTATTTATTGAGTGTGGGCACAAACAGGAGGGTGCATTGCAATATCTGTCATCATAAAATGCAGAGGCTTTTGCTGAAACATTTTAATAAACATAGAAAAACTTAACACTTCAGCCAAAAAGTATTTAAACAGCCTACTAACTCAGAATAACTGTTTCGCTTACAACTGTAAAAATTATTAGATGACTGAACGCCATAATACACTCCTGAGCCTACAGATAAAACAAAGGGAAAATGCCGTTTACCATATTTCTCTCTTTATTGCTCAATAAACTGATTGTAGCTAGTTTTTAAAAAAATGCCTGTTTGTCTAGCACTGATTGCACATTTTTGCATTTCTATGAAGAAACAGCTCTGATTGAGCAGAAGAGTACTTTTTAAAGCTTTAAAAATGTGCATTTCTACTCCTGCCCCTGGATACCATCCAAGACATCTACAAAAATGCATACCTCTCTTTTCTATGGCTGATTACGTGTTAAATGGTTCATTCTTCCTATTTCTGGGTGACAAAAAAATGCTGATTTCTGAGCGAGGTCGGTGGACTTCCATATCTTGAATCAAATTACTGGTGACATTACTATGAGTAATTCTACACTTTTGCCGACAGAAGAAAATCGCATTCGAAATGCTGGGAGCAATTAACACCACTTTGTCCTGGAACTTTTGTCTTTCGGCCTGTTCAGAAGAGAAAACGCAGCACATCATTTTCACATTGTAGAAAAAATTCTTACAAGCATTGTCGATATCTGTGCTTTCTGTTCCAAGTCTAGAAGCAGATAACATAGTGGCCAATGTCAAATAGTTTATTGTTTAAAAGAAAGGAATAAAATCCACCTTGGCTGGCAACCATAAAAGAGATTTATTTTGCTGATTTATAGAACATTGACACTTTTTCAGCAGTTTATGGAGTACAATGAGTCGTTCTTTTCATTCCTTTTCTCCAAAGGAATTTTCAGTCTACTGTACCAACTGCAATCCCATGCCCTATGACTGATTTTTAATGGAAGCCAATTGACCTACTGGTACTGGTATGTACTGTAATACAATAAGAACAAATACTATACAGATAGCATCCTTATTGGGAACAGAAGCCATGACCCAATTTAAAAGAAGTAACTTCAACATCAGAATTCACGATTTCAAAGCTTCATGTGTGAGCATTTCCTATAACAAGAATGTATAAATAGACTTGTGTGACTCAGAACTCAAATTAAATTTGGCTGGTATACTTCATACCAAAGTAAATTAAGAAACACCATTTACCAGTTCACTTCCATATTACAGATTGGCTATAAGCTCCTCTATTCAAGTACTGGAGCAAATAATGAGGTTCCTTCACACAGATGGAGCACATTTACATTATTCACTCATCTTTACCTGACTCATACTTTTAGCATACCCTAATATATGTTCTGGTTTTCTGAAGTTCTATGAGCCAGCTTTCTTGCATCTCAACTGATACACTTGAAAGCCTTTTGGCCTAGAAGGTCTTGGAAATTTTTTTTAAAAGTAGGTCACCAGGTCCTTACTCAACCATCCCCAGTTGTTCAGGCTTGGGACTGGAATGCAAAATGTAAAGACACATAGCCAGTCTGTGTGCATATACCAATATTACTTTAGGCCAAATGTGTGGGTTTCCTCCGGGTACTCCGGTTTCCTCCCACACTCCAAAAGACATGCTGGTAGGTTAATTGGCTCCTGTCTAAATTGGCCCTAGTATGTGTATGTATGAATGTAAGTTAGGGACCTTAGATTGTACACCCCTTGAGGGTTAGGGACCGATGCAAATGTAAAATATATATGTAAAGCGCTGCATAAATTGATGGCGCTATATAAGTACCTAAAATAAATAAAAAATAAATAAATAAATGCCAATTATCCTACTAATATATCTTTGGAGTATGGCAGGAAACTGAAGGAATCTGACATGAGCGCAAGGAGAACATGTAAACTCCATGCAGATAGTGACCTGGCTGAGATTCAAACCAAGGACTCTAATGCTGCAAAGTACTAACCTTTAGCCACTGTGCCACCCATGCTCCAGTATCCATGTCTTATGGTGATTTCCTGTTTTTAGTATCTTTACTACTTTTCCATGTTCACTCGGGCAGTCTCACCATCCCTAGTTGGTGCAGGTTCACAAAGGCTTTATGTTGAGCTCAGCCCTTTCACAAACCTCCTTGCCATTTGAAGCACTTTCATTGGTTTGTGGGAGGGTCAAGGTGTGGTATGTGGAAGGGCTTGGTGTGGCATCAGCTGTTGGTCATGCTGTAGCTAAATTCAAAGCATGTGTGATCATGACTCTAAGATTTGAGCAGAGAGACTTTTTTTTGTAAATTGTTTATTAACAACACAAGCAAGGCTTTTTTTCAGCGGGAAAGCAGGGGAACAAAGTTCTGGCACCTCCATCACTAAATGTATGTGATGAGAACGGGTGTTAGGATGTGCTGGAGAGTCTATTGATGCTGGCTGCTGAGGGATTATTGCTGGTAGAGGATCAGTTGTTGCTGTGAGGGGTCTTTGTTGTGGGGGGGGGGGGGTAATGTTGCTGGGAAGGATCTGTTGTTGAGAGAGGGGTCTATTGTTGGCTTCAAGAGGATAGAGTGATTCTGGCTAATCTGAGATCTATTGTTGCTGGCAGTTGTCTATTGTTGCTAGAGTGGATCTATTGTTCCTGGGGAGTGTTTTGTTGAAGGGGAATCTATTGTACTGCTTTTTTTGTTATCATTAACAAATTCCATACAAATTACTTAGCATCACAAAATGATACTTGGTTCTGTTTTCTCTAAAAGGGCTAGTACTGAGAGGTGGGTGGGGGCTGAAAAAAGGGACAGTGCTTTGAGGTGGGTATGGGTGATTTGGAAGGGGGGAGTACCTGCACCTATTCTCTGAGAAAAAAAAGCCCTGAATGCAAGATATGTGAAAATCTAAAAATGATTGATGTTTGAATAAACATAGTATTCCATATGCTTAATAAAAGCATACCGTATGCTTTTATTATTGGCGATAATTGAAAAAACTAAGCTATTCTTTCAACTGCTCATGTGTTAGTCACAGTAGCCACTGTTCACAAAATATTTTCACGATATGCAGGTTTGTTGTCCTGTAGTTTCATTATCAAATAATGAAAAGAAAAATAATTTTACAGTGAACCTGTCTTTAAGAAAAAAATGCAAAAAAATTAAACACAGCTTGGCGGTAGGTACCACAAGGTTCTATCATTATTCAGGACATTCTGAACATGCAGCATGCATAGTGAGAACTGCTAGGATTGCATTGAGGTTGCGGGCAGGACATGCCTAAACTTTAGCATAACATAGGGTAAAGATTGGAATTCTGCATGTTTTTTTGGGACCCACTGGCTAGGGCAGGGGTAGGCAACCTGTGGCTCTCTAGCTGTTGTGGAACTACATTTCCCATGAGGCATTGCAAAGATTACAAAACTGACAGTTACAGCTATGACTTGCAGAGGCATGATGGAACTTGTAGTCCTGCGGCTCTCAGGTTGCCTACCCCTGGGCTAGGGTCTGATACAAACTAGAGCATTATGTTGCCTCCTTTCACTCTCCTAAAGTAGTTCCCATTCATAGTTTCCATTTAAAATGGCAATATAAATGGAGAATACCTGCAAAGAAGGCTAATAAGATCAACATTGGTCCTTCCTCTCATGCTAGGGTGCTAGGTGTAATCCTAGACTCTGACTTCTCCTTTGGGCCCCACATCCAATCACTGGCTAAATCCTGCCGCCTCAACCTCCAGAACATTTCCAAAATCCTCTCTGACCAATGGCACCACAAAACAACTTATCCATGCCTTGGTTATATCCCGCCTTGATTACTGCAACTCCCTCCTCACTGGTCTACCGTTACACAGGCTATCCCCCCTTCAGTCTATTATGAATGCTGCTGCTAGACTCATACACCTTACCAAACGATCAGCGACTGCTGCCCCTCTCTGCCAATCCCTTCATTGGCTTCCACTAACCCAACAGATAAAATTCAAAATACTAACCACAGCTTACAAAGCCATCCACAACATTGCCCCTAGCTACATCGCCAACCTCATCTACAGATATCACCCGAATCGCCCACTCTGCTCCTCCCAAGATATCTTCCTCCCTAGCACCCTCATCACCTCCTCCCACGCTCACCTCCAGGACTTCTCCAGAGCCTCTCCCATCCTCTGAAACTCCCTACCACAGTAATTCCAGTCAGCCCACACCCTGCCTGCCTTTAGGCAATCTTTGAAAACTCACTTATTCAGAGAAGTCTACCCCACTCCACCTAAGAACTGTATTTGAATCACCTCCATCTCATCATCACCTACAGCTATCACCTTTTGTATCACCTCCCCCTTCCTTTAGATTGTAAGCTCCATGAGCAGGGCCCTCACATTCCTTCTGTACTGAAATGTATTGTAATTGTACTGTCTCTCTTATATTGTAAAGCGCTGTGCAAACTATTGGCGCTATATAAATTCCGTATAATAATAATAATAATTTTTAGATCTTTTCTGCCATTAATTGTCACATGCATAAATTGCTCCCTTTCTTTCCACGTGACAGTTATCCCCTCGGGTAATACTTAGCTTGGATGGAAGATGTCAATATTCTAAGACCATAAAAGTATAAGTAGGTGTCTCTTATGTCCATTTTGATGGTCCTCTGAGCATTAAGTGAGGCTGGAATGTCAATATTACCATTGCTATGGACAGGCATCTATAACGAAAATGCTTGTATATGTCAAGTAATCACTCATAGCTGAAAATGAACAAAGGTTCCATCTACCATCTAACCAAATTTCAAATAATTGGAGTGGATTCCAGTATATAGCACCGACATTCCATTCGCTATAAAAACATTCTTTTTGTGGTGTAAAATATTAAAATATGTACGGAATCTTGCTGATTTTTTACTGCCCTATTTTACACTTCATGCAACCTTGCTCATTTTGCCAATTGAAAGATTGGCATTTTCCCAAATATCAAATGGTTTATTCATTAAATTTTTTGAAATATTAGCTGCCTAAGGGAAGAAAAATGATGGATATCCCAGACTATGCTGTTTGTGGGGTTACTGTGGCAACCACTGACATTAGACATTAATGCTTCTTTTTTATAAACCACAGGAAGGCGCGTTAGACAGTGGTAATTGCCAACACCAAATTAGAATAGATCAATATTTCGATTTAAGTCTTTACTATGATAAACTCTTCTACTGAGTTGTTCTTCTGATAATTAATCAATGGGATACGAAAAAGAATACAATGTAGGAAAATGTCAAAGTGAATCTAGATAAGCTTTTAATGTGTTAAAGGAAAATTCTAGTTATGAAAGAATTTGCTCTATTTATAAGATCTGTTGGCCTTTATTTTAGAATATAGTGCTCAGAGCAACTGTGTGCATCTAACTATAATAATTAAAGACATTTCAACCATTTGTAGTCAGTAATCAGATGAGAGAAGCTTTCTGTTAGACACATGGGCTAACCTTTGTTACAATTCTCTTTCCCTGTGTGACATACTGTGCCCTGTCAAGGTGTTTTAGGTCACCCAGTATTCTCAACTAAGCATGTTTTGGGGCTCCTCGACGCTTGTTTCATTTGGAGGAAACTGTTTTTTCAGTTTCCTTAGTGGTTGGTTGAGGTGATTGTAGCCGTATTAGAGCATTTGCGACAGAAACAATTTGAGTACTGTCCGTGATACTTTTTTTATTTGCACCAACATACAATTTTGAGGACAAACTTTCGGGGAGTGTCCCCTTCTTCAAGGTCCAAGCAGTATTACTTGATAGTACTGCTTGGACCTTGAAGAAGGGGACACTCCCCGAAAGTTTGTCCTCAAAATTGTATGTTAGTGCAAATAAAAAAAGTATCACGGACAGTACTCAATTGTTTCTTAGTGGTTGGTAAAACCCAGTTTGGAACCTGGAGCTCAGAGATTTCATAGAGATTTGAGAGAGATGAGATTTCCAATCCTGGGACCAGGTGTTGCAGGCAACCAGCACACTGTTGTGTGCTGGCTTTTTAGGAGAATCAGAACTAGATACTGGGCTCCACCCTCCCAAAGAGTCTGCATGGTTGCAACGGAGCAGCCAGAAGGGTGCATGTCTGCACGGCGCAGTTTATGAACAGATGAAGTGCTCAGGCCTGAGGGCCTAAACAGCAGGGAGCTGCAAATACGAGAGCCAGCAGAGGTACAATTTTTGTACATGAATACAGGGAAGCTGTGTTAGATGCTTAGGTGGACTGAGCCATAATGTCTGAACATGGGTGCTGTTAAACACAGGAGGAGACAGGTGGCTGAACATTATTTTATTTTGTATTGATGGTGGAATTCCCTGCAAGGGAAGCTGTTTGTTCTGTTGAACTTTTTCTTTCTTTTTAATAGAAGTGGGCCAACAAAATATCTGTCATGGAATGTACTCATTGGTGAGCGCTAATTTTGATCTAACCCCAGACTTCACACCTGCCATTAATTATACCTTCCTTACACCATTTCAACTGTGTCTAACAGCAAAACAACATGGTTCTCTTAGCTTTTATCTATTCAGGAGAAAGTAATTTGCTTATCTAAGTGCCTGTTCACATATATGCAGATTGGATGCAGTTTGAATCGCATCCAATCAGCATGACATGTGAAATAACATTGCTTCCTCAGGTGACTGTTCACATATGTCCTGTGCACATCCAGTGTGGATTCAGTGGGGTCTAAAAAAGAGCCATGTCGATTTCTGAGCATTGCCTTCAGGTTCAGATTACAGGCTATTGACTTCTTTGGGAACTGTTTCTCAAACACATATGTATGGACAGGATAAAATGCTGATCTAAAGCTGTCCTGAACCTAATGTAAACCTGACATGAACCACTACTGTGTCAATTAGCTGTGAAACCTGAGCTTCAATCCGCACCGCACATGTGTGAATCAGCAATGGGATATGGGAAACTTTCAATTCACAATTCTGAGGGAGTAAAGCTGAAAGCAATCAGCTTCTTTGACAGTGATATCACTGCTTCCAAATATCAATAATTAAGGAACAATTGCAGGCAACAAATAAAATAGTACAGAGTTATCAACATACCTCAGAATTTGCCAGCTTTCTCCCAGGGATGCCAGATTTTCACTTAAAGTAGTGTTAAAGCCTCACATGTTTTTTAACAATCAAATCTAGGTAGGTCAGCTGAACAGAGGCAAGTACATATTGACTTAAAAAAGTGCAGACTTACAATCTGCTGCATTTACCAGGGCAAACTTCAGCTTGCCTAACAGCGCTTTCCTGAACTCCATGTTGGAGTGCACACAGTGGTTTCAACACAGCATGCCCTCTGATCCCCCTCCTCAAAACTACATGTCCCATGATTCTTGTTCAAATATTTTATTGGCATTTTAACAGGGGATGTCCCATGATTCTAAGCACTACACTGTGCATGCATATCCCATCTAGTCTCTTTGTAGTTCAAACAAAAGAAAAGCTTTTAAAGAAGAAGAAGCAACAGACAAGGCGGGGGTTTAATTGTTATGAACACTTTAGGCTTAATAACACTTTAAACAGCTGATTCTAAAGGAAACTGCTCTCCAGATCCCTGGCAGCAACTGTTCTCTGGCAGCATCACTTCTGCTAGACAAAGAAGGGACTGTGATAGCTGCCTGGGTTTTCCTCTCTCCTCCCTCCAATGGCAGCCTATATGGGGGAAAGAGAATGCGCAGAGGGGGCACCTCCTGAGAACAGACCTCCTTCTCAGTACAGGTACCCATTGGGTAGTAAAGATGGACTACCCTTCTTCTTGACTCCCATTGCCACGTGGCATATCACAAAATGGGAGACAGGATGAAGTAGAATCTGCCTTACTTCCCAGCTCACAGCTCTCCCTTTAAAGCCTCCTAGCTTCCCTGACCCACTTAGAGCCCTTTAACTCCCTTTCTTCCCCTAAAGCCATCCAGTGGCATTTTTACCTTCAGTGACATCACAAATACAGTGGTATTTTCCTTTCCACTGAAAACACTGTTGCTGGGGCATTTTTTTCTCACACCAATGCTGGGGCACTTCTTCCTTCACCACTGTTAGCCCGATATTTTATAGGTGGACAGTATGTGCACCATTATTAAACTCTTCAATTTACTTTGTTGGGTCACAGTCATTGTCACTTGCCGCAACCATGGGCAAGTCTAAATGAGAAAAATCTAATAAAAAAAGGCCAGCTTGCCATTTTAGGTCTTTAAGGGCTTCCTCCAGGCTGGTGAAATCCATCCAAATATGTAATTGACAGTAGAGGGGTTGTAGGAAAAGCTTGGGACTGCCTGTGGAGCAAAGAAGGCGAATTAGACTGTGATTCTTGGTTATTAGGTCTTTAACCATGAAGCCAAAGAATGGTATATGGGAAAATAAAGGTAAAAACAACAATCTCTGTTAATTTAATTTAAAGGTTAGTAGAAATCTCAGCTACAAAAATCCCCCACAGCATTAATAAAACAGACTATGTGCCTTTTTAAGTAGAAGAACTGGATTATTCAGTAGAATAAGAGAAAATAGAATGTTACATTGATTCCTTTAACAAATGCTATTACATGGTTTTTTGGAGTGAAACACTTTATGTCTACAGAAGTGAGCACCATTGATTGATATATATCCTACCCCTCTTGGGACGTCAGATGTGTTAATGTGCTATTCTATGTATAGAGGGGAATAATAGTAGCACCAGCATATAGAATTGTGAAGGAGCTAATTTTATGAGGGGTTATGGTGTCTAGTTTGGTAGAAACAAAAATTGTTGTCTGTGGGAGAGAGGAGGGGGGCATCCACCAGCCCTAGGCTCCTTTGATGATCATCCAAATCTAGCTTTGCACAAGCAACATACACAATACATTCAGCTACAGTGCAAATGGCAAAATGTTCAAGATTAAGATGGGTTTAAATATATTTCCTTGAGTGTGTTTTAATGTCAGTTGTTTCAAAATTTGTTTGTGTTTTGGGGTTAGGGACCATCTTTGGCAGTACCATGTAACTATTGTGTTTTAAGGTCATGTCTGTTTGAAGTCTGTAATGGATAATGGCTGGAAGTCTGTAGGTATATTTGATCTTTTCTGCATTTACAATAAGCATTTCTCCAGGGGAGACTATTGTAAAATACCTTTGGATATCATACATTACTTTATCCTTTTCCTCTCAAAAGCCTTAAGATCTTTTTATAACACATCTTAGATAACGCAGATTCTTTTTTCTTCCAGTATGAAGAGAGAGGTTCACAATGTGTCTATAAACTGAAGAAAATAATCAAACGTTATGGGCTCTAAAAATATAAGGATGTTGGAAAGGTGGGCTGCTGAATAAATGCCTAACTATTTGTTGGAGATGCGATTCCCAGAATCTAAAGTATCCCGCTGGCTGTTAGAACCATTTTTAAACACCTTCTTAAAATGTAACAAACCTTTGATGACTACATACTGTAGACATTGGGATCGTTTGGAGATTGATTACCTCACTACTTTCTAGCACAGAGGCTAAAAAATTGACCCCATCTAAATAAGTTTAAAATGTATAGGACCATAAAAGTGAGCAATATAGTAATGATAAGTGGGGTCCAGCTGTGCTGCCCTCACTACTACTACTCTTCTAGAAGGCTGAGATTGTTATTTCAGTTTTATCTGTTGGCTTTTTTAGCCAAATGTAGAGCATGAAACTATATTTTAATACTAGTAATAAGAAATAGGGGCACTGTAGTACCAGAAGTAAGGGTGAAGCAGGGAAAATTATAGGGCTGATCTGTCTGGCAGGGGAGGAACTAGATGGTGAGATCATACCAAGAGAGTCTCTGAAAGTTTATTAACCTGGCTGGTATGTAGATTCAGCATACTGCCACCTACCTACAAGTTATGGAAAGGATCAGTTGCACCCAAAAATAGCACAATTTCTGTAACACAATATTTACCATTTTTTGGGTTCCCATAGCTCAGGAACAAGAATTAAAAATAAAACAGAAACTGTGTGTGGCCACTCCTCGTTTGCAGGATTTAATTGCTGTCATCAGTGGAAGTGACCACAGGCACAGCATGGCCTCTACAGACCTCTAAGGTCATATTTAGAATGTGATATATGATTAGTTTTCATGTGTTTAAAGCCCATGGTTGGATTTGCCCAATGCGTGTATTTCTTTTGATACCAATTGTTCAAAATCTGGCCTTATGCTCTTCAGCTGGAAATCCAGATCCCAAGAATATTTTTTGGTAGTTACTGTTAAACATTCACTGCTTTCAAATGGTGAATAATTCATTTTATCTGTAAATCACTATTGATCCCTATGGATGGTGATACTTCCACACTGTCATAAACAGTTGATCCATATTTGGTGGATAAAATCCCAATTTTCATATGTTAGCTATCACCTGTTGGGGTTAATTTTATAAAGGAAAATACACTGTTCATAGTGCATTAGCACATTGCAAAGGAATTTTCCATTAGGTTAGTGATTGTGGTGGAAATTTACTTGTAAAGAATACCCAATCATGTGCATGGAAAAATAACAAAATATGACTGAATGATTGAAGTCAGTAGAGTTTCACCTTATTCACTAAACTAAGGAAAAATGTCTTTGCAAACTTATGAACAGCCTTATGTTCCCTTGTGAACAGCCTATTTGCTTTTAGTAAACCAACACTGTTGTGTCCACAAATTTCAAACCTATAAATGTAACAACAAATTAGGTCATATCATCCCTTTTAAAAAATGTTCTCCCTAATCATCTTAAATTCCACCAATGCTTTTCTTTGAAGCCAGCCCCACATATCCTGCTCAACTCATTCCACTAGCACAACAGCATTGCCAAAGAAATAGTACAGTGCACTGTGCTGGCAAATGGTAGGTCTAGTGCTATAATCTGCCCCGCCTGCAGGAGTTCCGTAATTGGCTGCCCCCTTTCTGTAGTGTGCTGTGCACTGTTCATGGCAGTATCTCCGTGCCCATAGCAGCTCCCCACCCCCTCCTATCCTGTTCACACCCTGGTATCTCCCAGTGTGTTCTGTAGGGTCAATGGGAAAATATTATCATGTACACTTTAAACTGTAGAAAAAATAAAAATACTAGATAATTGGTGGTACGTCTTACTTTAGCATTTGGAAGACTCTGGGACATGTTCAGAGTGGTTATGCAAACACATACTTTCTGATAGTCAGTATTTGCATAGTTGTAAGGACATTTCATCCCTTAATTACAATGCCTAGGTCTTCAGGTAGGTCACTACGCCTCATACATTGCATTGTGCAATGAGGATAGGGGCATACTGCACTAGGAAGAGGTGAAAGCATGCTGAACAATTCTAGAGGCAAATACTAAGGTAGGGTGTATATATTGGCGGCATTCGTTCTTGACTACCTTGTACTGCTATCAATTTAGTTTTGTTTTATCATCCCCCACTGATGGCCTGTGGTTACATGGGCAGCACAGTGGCTAAATGGGTAGCACTTCCGCCTGGCAGTACTAGGGTCATTGGTTCGAACCCCAACCACGGCACCACCTGCCTGGAGTTTGCATGTTCTCCCTGTGCTTGCGTGGGTTTCCTCCGGGTACTCTGGTTTCCTCCCACTCTCCAAAGACATGCTGGTAGGTTAATTGGCTCCTGTCTAAATTGGCCCTAATATGTGTATGTATGGATGTGATTTAGGGACCTTAGATTGTACGCTCCTTGAGGGTTAGTGACTGATGTGAATGTACAATATATATGTAAAGCGCTGCGTAAATTGACGGCGCTATATAAGTACCTGAAATAAATAAATAAATATTAGAACTTAGGGAAGCATTTTTTTTTAAGAGAGATTGAGTTTTTTTTGTCAAGATTTGTAGCACATAAAATGTGTCGGCTACAGAGGAATAAGGAAAAAACATACAAGCAAGGATATAGAACAGTTATGCTAAATTCGCATAAGTGTAAAGCAGGAAAATGGCAGGAAAACAATGTCTTTTGTATTGTATAGGTGTTTTTCTTGTGATTGAAGTTGGGAAATGAAAAATGCCAATTGAAAAAACTGAGTTCACCGAGATTGTTTATATAAATAAAGCAGAATTTTGTCGCTTCACGTAGAAGGGATTTACTGTGTCCCAGCATTTCCGGGCTTGAGATTGCTTGTATATATCTTCTGGAAAATATGGGTAAAATAATCTATGACTTTACTATTCTCAGAACGATACAACAATTTCAGACAGTGGCCACAAACACATTGACAATTTCTGAACAAGAACATCCTTCGCAGTTATGGATAATTGGTTAATTTTCCTTCTTTCTGCCTCAAATCATGAGCAGCCAGGCCAGGAGACAAGAGGACAACAAGAGAATTCCGCTATTACTTTTCTGCACATGGCAAATGTCAAGCGAAAAAAAAAGATTCTTATAAATATTAATAAAAGATACAGGTTCAAATGCATTTGCATAGTTCATCGTCCTGGATTATTGAATTAAAATTCACACTTTATAGATGGAGTCTGAGTATGCACTGATGCCATTTTCCATCTAGCAAGAGTATAGTCATGACCAGATATTCATTTGTAACATTAAACTCATAAATGGGACAGCATCAAAAAGGTCTAAAGAGAAATGCCATGGTTAAAGGAACAGTTACTGTATGCATATGTGCATACATATAAGTGCAATAAAACAGTAAAATCGTAGAGGAGAAAGGACAGACAGATACCAGTAGACACCAGATTTAGGGAGTTTCTTCTTATCCCTAAAATTTTAAGACAGGCCCCTAAACTTGACTCCTGATGATGGTGTACATGTAATGTCAAATAGTTAAACTAAGGAAGGTGAACACACTATTAATTGGGTTCTTTAGTAAGGGCCATTTGCTGTCATTTGTGGGATGCGTAGTATGGGATTCTCCCACTTCCCAAATTTATACTCATCTTGGGATATGCAGATTAGGACAGGATAGGAAAACTGACCAGCACTGATGTCACTGGAGTGAGTTGCCTCCACTTAACACAATTGAACAGCCCACAGTTACTGGCAGTCCAGAGTGCGTGGAGGATAGACGTTGGCAGTCCCACAGGCTTGGGTTTTAAATGACTTTTCAGTATGGTGTATATTTATAATAGAGGACAATGATGACACATATTTCTAACAGATTTGATTTTATAAATTGTCAATACAATAGATAAAAAAGGTATGTGTGAGCATGGGGAGGTCAATTTTCTAAATTCTGTAAACAATCTTTTCTGTTATCCAATCATGTGAAAAACAAAATACTAATTTTAAATGCACATGATTGGATAATTTAAGTGAATATAAATATAATTTGGTAAAACAGTTTAAATGTGTTCTACTAAAGATATACAGTATCTGGTTACTAATAATTATCTGTAAAATAAAATAGCTAACAAATAATTAAAAATGGCAAACATTAGTTTATAAAAGTAAACAAAAACATTTTTTAATTTTTTTATGGAACTTCTGGGTGTATCATCAACCCCTCCAAGGTAATGGGATTTCCAAATATATTCAGTGCTGAAAGCTTTGCATATATTTCTGTAAATGTTATTATTAACTCTATAATATAAGGCTGCTTTTGTTGGTCCTAATATGTTGATATTTGTTAAATTCAGATTCCAAAACAATAAAATAATTTGAAATTAGCTACCTAAATAGCGAGCCTCTTAATTTCCAAGAACAGAATCTTGAGTAAAATCCACAGAGACCACATCTTATGCGCCAAGCTCCTACTGATCTTTTCTACAGAGAGGCAAATTGTGCAACTTAAATGTCGTTAAATTCAGATCATTTCATCATATATTACAGGGAGGTTTAATCAATCAGAGTGGATTCCTCCTGAGGGCAAAACAGTCTCACAGCTCAAGCCAGTCATGAGCCTTATTAGACTTGCCATCCAGGGTTGATTTGCTGTGTATATATTTGCATGATAACAACGGTACCTCTTAATTTTTGCGTTATGTCCCAAGGACCTCAGTAACAGTTTTTTACAGTTGTCATAGACGAAAAATGTGATGTGGTGACAGACCTAAATTTAAGCAAACAGATGGTAATAATTCGTTCTCAGGAGGTAGCAAAAAGAAGTAAAATATATTAAAAGGCAGCTGGTTGGGTGAGTTCATACAGCGAGCGGCATGCTTGGTGAAACAAGAAAAGGAAGTCAAATAAAAAAAGGCCATCATGTATAAAACGGTTGTTTTAAAAGACTATGTAATGGTTGTTTTAAAAGGCTATGTAAGATACAATTAACCACCAATGTGTTCCCACATATAACTTACCACCATAACTTATTGTTGAGAAGGGACACCCATACCTAAGATGGGCCCAACCCATACTTTTCCAAAATTTTAAACCAGTACCATCTTCAAAGACCCAGAGACCCCTGCTTGCTGTTATGACAATGGAACTGAATGATCAGAACCCTGAGTATAAACAAGAGAAATCATTGGACCACAGTCCATGGACTTTATGGGCACCACACAAACTTTTTATTAAAAATTATACAATCTTTATTTATCCACAATAAAAACAGCATTAAACCTCATCTATAATACAACACAAAGTAGCATCTTGCACCCTTATTTTGATTAGGGTGGTTGTTCCACACTATAAAGATTGCAATATGCTAGTTAAAGGTACATAATAATTATCATAACGTTAACATACAGTTGTGTTCAAAATAATAGCAGTCAGACATCACTAACCTGATCAATCACTGTTTGTGGTAGAAATGATATTTCTACATGGCAAATAATTTACTAGCAGGTGTAGTAGAGTAATAGAAATCCAACAGACCCAACAGTCATGACATGCATGCTGCTGATTCTGTGTAATTGAATCACTAAGTGAAAGGGGCATGTTCAAAATAATAGCAGTGTGGAGTTCTATTAGTGAGGTCATTCATTCTTTGAAAAACAGGTGGCAATTATTGCCCTTATTTAAGGAAGGAAGGCAGCAAATGTTGTACATGCTGGTTACAGTGCATTTCTCTCTGAAATTCTGAGGAAAATGGGTCGTTCCAGACATTGTTCAGAAGAACAGCGTACCTTGATTAAAAAGTTGATTGGAGAGGGGAAAACATATAAAGAAGTGCAGAAAATGAAAGGCTGCTCAGCTAAAATGATCGCAAATGCTTTAAAATGGCAACCAAAACCTGAAAGACGTGGAAAAAAGTGAAAAACTACCATTCGAATGGATAGAAGAAATGGCAAGGACTCAGCCAACAATCAGCTCCAGGAAGATCAAAGAAGGTCTAAAGTTCCCTGTGAGTACTGTTACAATTAGAAGATGCCTATGTGAAGCCAAGCTATCTGCAAGAAGCCCCCGCAAAGTCCCACTGTTGAAAAAAAGACATGTGCTGAAGAGGTTACAATTTGCCAAAGAGCACATTGACTGGCCTAAAGAGAAATGGCGCAACATTTTGTGGACTGATGAAAGTAAGATTGTTCTTTTTGGGTCTAGTGGCCGGAGACAGTTTGTCAGACGACCCCCAAACACTGAATTCAAGCCACAGTACACTGTGAAGACAGTGAAGCATGGTGGTGCAAGCATCATGATATGGGGATGTTTCTCATACTACGGTGTTGGGCCTATTTATCGCATACCAGAGATCATGGATCAGTTTGAATGCATCAGAATACTTGAAGAGGTCATGCTGCCTTATGCTGAAGAGGAAATGCCCTTGAAATGGGTGTTCCAATAAGACAACGACCCCAAACACACCAGTAAACGTGCAACATCTTGGTTCCAGACCAACAAGATTGACGTTATGAAGTGGCCAGCCCAATCCCCGGATCTTAATCCAATAGAAAACTTGTGGGGTGACATAAAAAATGCAGTTTCTGAGGCAAAACCAAGAAATAGAGAAGAACTGTGGAATGTAGTCCAATCATCCTGGGCTGGAATACCTGTTCACAGGTGCCAGAAGTTGGTTGACTCCATGCAACACAGATGTACAGCAGTTCTCAGAAACAGTGCTTATACAACTAAATATTCATTAAGTGATTCAAAGGAAAGCAAAATCTTCAAACATTTTTCATTTTATATAGTGAATGTTTGAGTTTGTAAAGAAGAATACAAACTGCTATTTTTTTGAACAGTCTAATATTCACTTTTCTTCAATTTGTTAGAGGAACAACACAAATTTGATATATTTTTCTTCATGTTTTGATTTGGAATAGAATGTGTAGTGTTCCCAATGCATTTGTGTGTATGGAAATAAAAGCTATTAGAAGGATTTTGAGCTTTATTCACTTTTTTCAACACACTATTATTTTGAACACAACTGTATATCGGGGGTGTCATCAGGGCTGGTGCTAGACTAATTTGCACGCTAGGCAAGACCAGCTACTTGCACCTCCCCCCAGTAAATAAATAAAAAATTTTAATAACAGTAGAAAATATTCAATCAACAAAACATGAAACTGCTAAATTTCTTTTAATATGCAAAAATAAGTGCCATACGATGCCACCAGCGCCAATATTAAAGACAAAATCAGTGTCACTGATGGACTGTATCTGTGGCTGGCAGTGGCAGGGTGACCGTTGCAGTGAGTGGAGGAAGATGGATCCACACTCTGACAGATCCCAGGCTGGAATTCCCCAGGCAATGGGGGAAGCTAAAACACTGTGACAGCAGGCAGCCCAGCCCACACAGAGAACACCTGAACTGAGCGATCCCACACAGTGACAGATCTGACACAACACACCACCACCAACACTGACACAGATCAGCAGGCTCAGCAGGCACTAAAGGAGCAGGCTTTGGGATCGTGAAGATGTCATCACTCACTGACACATTGCACGTGTGATGGCCGGGTTACACTCACACAGACACGAGACATCAGGGTCAGACATTACCTTCCTCCGCAGGCGCAGCTCCACCTCCACTGATGAATGGGAAGAGAAGGGCTGGAACTCCACAGTGATCAGCAGCCACCAGCCAGCATGCAGTAAGGGACTGAGTCTGAGAGGAACACTGGAAGGAGCGGCAGCTCAGCTGCTACACTGGCCCAGACACTCGACATCTTCTGTCTTTTCTTCCTCCCCTCTTCCGCCCCTTACCTCAGCTAGAGGATCATTCTTGACATGGTGGCGTCCCACACAGTGAGAGTGCCGGCAAAATGCTGGGTCCAGGCGCCCCTAGGTGGCAGTGTGCCCTAGGCGGCCGCCTAGTTTGGATAGTGGAAACACCGGCCCTGGATGTCATCAATCATTCACATAAATCTCGACATGTTTTGCATTGTTAAGGTGTACAGATTATATTGCCACAACCAACATCAGCAGTGAAATATCCCAATGGAATATTCCTTCCTGAGGACATGTGAATGCGTGAAATGCAGTTGAGTGGTTGACATCACTTCCAGGTCCATCCCCTATGTCTCTTCGTGTCTATGGATCGCACGCCGTCTCCGGTGCTTGTGAGCGACGGTGCGGTATCCCATGGACAAGTGAGCTGTTGCCTTTCCAAAAGCACTTTTCATGTGTGCAGACATATATGTTTTTTAACTTTTTTAGTCCAATATACATACTACACTATATACTTTCCATCTTTTGGGGCTCTTACATTTTCCGTACCTGATAAATGAATACTGCCAGGGACTAACAGGAGAAGATTGAATGAAGCTGTCTGAAAGCCTGGATCTAAGTCAAATTTATTAAGGTATCTTAACTTAAATTTCATTGTACAACAATGAATGCAGAAATGTAACTGTACATGACACACAATATTAAGTTGATGTAATTTCCAACATTATCATTTCAACACAACTCATGAAAGTAGGTTTTTAAATGAAAAAGTTTATTTAAACCAATAAATTAGGATTTTTATCTTGGAAATACACATTTAATTAAGTGGTGGTAACAGGTCGCTTGAGTTATTTTTTAGAGTGTATGTACTGCACCTTTTTTTAATCACAAACATAATTTCAATTCTTACCTGCTGGTTTTCTATAGACACTGACATGGGTTGCTGTGGCACCTTTCTCAAATGAAATGTGGAGTGCTAGGCAAAAGAGCAGGCTTGATATAGTCACATGATCAGACCTAGTGTTGTGATTGGTGAACCCTGCATCTCCAAATGTATTCCCAGCCGAGGAAGGGATGACTGTAGTACAGCTAAGAACAGTAAGGAGATTGGTAATTGTTAAAGATTCAATATAAGTTTTTTACAGCTCTGTATCCTAGGGGACAAAGTAATTGTAATACTTTGTCCGATGTTTCTAGTTATGAGGTCTGCCCTGACCCCCCACCTCCTCTCCTGCCATACCCAGTGTGACAACAGCTATGAAGGAGATGGCTGCTTCATAGCTGCAGTTTTTCTTGGCTGTGATCACTTTCCTGAAACAAGCAATGGGAAGAGGAGGAATGCAGAGGGAAGGGGGACATGCCAGCTTTTGCATTCCTATTGCTGCTTCTTGTCTGAATAGGTGCCACTTCACATATATGTGGATTAAATGCGGTTTAAACCGCATCCAAACCACATGACATGTGAAATAACATTGCTTCCTATGGTGCCTGTACACATATGTCCCATGCACTGGCAGTGCAGATTCAGTGCAGATTGAAAAGGAGTCATGTACGATTTCGAAGCAGTGCCTTCAGGTTCAGGTGCAGATTACAGGATATTGACTTCTATGGGAAGCATTTCTAAACCGCATTTCAGCAATTGTGAAGAGGATAAAATCCTGACCTGAAACTGACCTAAACCTGTCCTGAACCGCTGAACAACTGCTGTATCAATTAACTGTGAAAGCTGAGCTTCAATCCACACCGCACATGTGTGAATCCCAGCCAAGACAAGGTGGAGCTGTGAACAGCAGTCTCTTTCATATCTGTTGTTGGATTGACCTCAGCTTGAGGGAAGAGGGACAAGTCAGTATTCACAATTTCATGTAAAAAGAACTTAGAAACATAGGACAATGTACCACATGTACTTTGACCCATAGGAAACAGAACTGTAAAAATGTATAATGATAGATCTTCTCTAAAGCTGAGCAAATGTTATCTAAATGCAAAAGACATAGCCATTCTTACTCGAATCTTGGTGTTCTTTGTGTATTTCTTCCAGATCTGTGCAGTAATACTGGCTGACAGTTTGTGTAGGAACTTCCTGTAATAAGGACCGGCCATTACTGCTCTCTCGCCTTGTGTAGGGTGACTGCTCTTGTGTCCACCCCCTACTGTAGTTTTCTGCAGGCAGCCTGTTGTAGGTGGAGCCTGCTGGGTCCCTCCCATAGCTCTGCTTTCTGCACAGACCATATACAGCATTGTGATCATGTAAATACTGCTTTTACAAGGTAATATCTAGGTTTGAATAGGCATTTGCAGCACACAAAGTGTATTCTTTGTGGCTTTTGAGGAATATATTTAAAGCGGAGTTCCACCCAAAAGGGGAAGTTCCGCTTTAAAGATTGGCCCCCTGCTCCCCATTAAGGATTGGCACCTTTGGGGAGCGGGGGGGGAACAGGTACCTGAATTTGATGGGTACCCGCACCCACATCCGCTGCGATCGCCTAGGTGATCGGAAACGGAAGTTGTTCTCTTACCCTCCATCCCTAAAGTCTTGTGGAACACATGACAGGACCCAGAAGACAGCGGGGCCATTCAGGAAGCGCAGCGCTATGCGTGCATGTGCAGTGGGCACCCAGCTGTGAAGCCGCAAGCTGTCACAGCCGGGTAGCCACACTGAAGATGCCGGTGCCTGGAATACAGGACGGCTGGTGAAACAGGCTGCAGCGGGGGCAACGCGGGATTGGGGGACAGGTGAGTGGCTGTTTTTTAAAAGTCAGCAGCTACAGTTTTTGTAGCTGCTGACTTTTATTTTTTTACAGAGTGAGTGGAACTCCGCTTTAAGTGAAAGTTTTTGCTTTAATATAGTAAATTTATGGACTGTTTAGTATAGCAGTTATAGCAATTTATATACAATGGTGGGCGCATACTAAACTAATTCTCTTTGCCCAGTTCATGGGCTTAGCTAACTTGCATATCAGTAGACCTTACACAGCTTCAGAAAGTGAGACATGATTAGTAATAAACTATAGATAGAGCTTTAAAAAATGTTTGTTTTAGACTAGAGTTACTCTTAATACAAAGGAAAAGTACAATGATGTGTGTAACCATAGCAACCAGTCAAAAAATCAACTTCATTACTCCAACTACACCAAACAAGCTAGTTGTTATGGTTACTAGTACATCAGTGCTCTTTGCACCATGCTATCAAAAAAAGTGAATGTTCTACCAGGAGGTAACCTGGATCTACGTATTTATCTCCAGAGGTCATTGTAGCCCACAAATTGCTGTGATGTGCTATTTTCATTTGTCTTAATAATCGCCCACTTCTTTTATACGCACATTTTCCTCAGGTAATTTCCTCAAAGCAAGACAAAGAGTCCTTTTTTTTGCGCTTGAGTTATGCAGAGAGCTTTTAATTTACTTTTAATTATGTAGAAGGCTTCTTCATTTGTCTCAATGTATCCATTTTTACACCAATCCTCTAAAGGCGTTCACTAAATCGACATTAATACCACTTTGTGCCAGGTTTGTTAATGTTGGATAGTTCTCATCCTAACATTGTCTCTTGGCATCATTTAAATAATTAAGTCTGTGCTAGAGCAGCCTATGTAGTTTGCAAATGGCTGGAACTTCCCCGATACTTTTAGAATATGTTGTGCCCACTTTATAAATGTCATCTATTGTGGAAACTCCTGACTGGTTTAAATTCTTAAGGCAAAGCGCAGCCTCCACTTTTTGCCATTGTGTTTGACATGAAAATGGGTGTAGTACCTAAAAGGGCTCCACATAGGATGACAGACATTGGATTGTTGGATCTTTTGGTGGGCTTCAGGTTGACACATGCCACTGTCTAGTTAGGTCCCCAATAACCAGGCTTCTATGTAACTTTAAGGAGACCAGCAATGACGGCAAGCTGAACCAATGAACTGTAAAAATATACCATGCTTGGAATTCTTCCTTAAAGTGGTTGTAAAGGCTGAAGTTTTTTTACACATGAAGGTAAAAGACCTTCAGTATTCAGCTCCCCCTCAGCCCCCCTAATTTCTACCTAAGCCCGAACTTGATCCAGAGCTGTGCACAACAGCACCGGCTCTCCTGTGTCTCTGCATTCTCATCGACGGAGACACAGCAGAGGGAGCCAATGGTTCCCGCTGCTGTTAATCACAGCCATTGAGTAGGGAGAAGGGGCAGGACCGAGCCATGGGAGCAAGCATGCACGAGTGCCCCCATAACAAGCAGCTTGCTGTGGGGGCACTTAGCAGGAGGGAGGGACCAGAAAATCCAACAGGGGACCCAAGAAAAGGAGGATTCGAGCTGCTCTGTACAAAACCACTTCACAGATCAGGTAATTCTAACATGTTTGTTACTTAAAAAAAAATGTGTACCTTGAGTATCATTTTAAGTAAACATCCTGGTGTGAAATATATTTATTCTCTATCAATTGGAAATAGGCTTGTTCCCAGGGAAAAGAATAGGAATAAAGGTTGACCGGTGAAATCTGCAGGTTCCTGCATGGAAACCCTAGTGGGCTCCATGCTGCAGGCACTACAGGCATCTTGTGAAACACCCGAGCCGGTAGGAAAAGAGTTAATGCACACTCCAGTTTGTTTACACTCAGAACAAAGTTGGTAACTGTGGCGGGGAGACCTCAAGGGTCCCTTGGGTCCCAAAGAGATGATAGAAGCTAAGAGTCAATTTTAGAGATTAATATTCTTCAACCATGTAAAAAAAAAACTGATAGTTTTCTACTTGTAAAACACAGAGTGGTAAAAAAAAGGTTTTCATTTCCAGTCACGTACATATTCTTCATTTTATGGGAAGTATAAGAAATCATGTTTGAATGCTTTCCTCCAACTGTGACTAAAATCAGAGGTGTGCCTTCATGCGTACTATCACAAATAAAACCGCAGCTTTAGAGCAGAAATAGATAGATCGTCACGTTAAGTTGTTGCTGCTGGAACTGCGTTCGGCCTTTCAGACTTAGCAGGAATAATGCTCTCCAGTGTAGGAACAGGAGCGTTCTATTATAAACCATTTCAAAATTATGTTTCAAGGGGTATTATCCCTATCAACTTGATTAACTCTCCTGGTTCTGCATCTCTGACTGTATTCTCTAATATGGAATACTTTCTAAGCCTAGGTACTGTAGCTTAATTTTTCAATGCCTAAAAACATTTAAGAAAACAAATCTTTTGGCAGCTAAAAATGATCTGTCTTTAAGCAAACCTGAAGCTTCCGAGAAAAACATATGATGCAATGCTCTGTGAGCCAATTAAGCTCTATTACATTTCACAGCGCTGTCAATCTTAGATGCCATTAGGAACTGGGAGCTTGCTTAGTGTAAAGGAGAGCAAAGAGATGACTCTATAGCTTGGTGCACATGGGGGGGTAAAAATAGACTGCTGATCTGCGTTTATACCCACCCAACTGCCCACCTAAAATAAACATGGCAGCTGAAGAGGTTTATAAACATGCCAGAGCCTTAATGCTTTGCAGGTGCGGCAAAGTTATCTTGACATGTTAAATTTGACAGGCTCAAGGTTGTAGCATGTTATTTCAATGCCAAATCCCCTTTCAGATGGAAAAAACAGCCATAAAAACAAGCATTCAGGGGACATTTCCACCTTCTGAACGCCTGAAAATCGCCGTTAAAAAGGCTTGGGCCAGGACAGTGATCAAGATGTGGTGCTTTACTGCAATAGAAAAAAGCAAGGTCACCCACCTGACTAGACGAGGTCATTTGTGTGTGGGTTACAAGGGTGGTTTCACAGATTTCTAAGACCACGTATGAGCTAATGGGCAATATTGTCAGTAAGTCCATAGAAGAAAAGCAACTACAATTGCTGTTCAAGCAAAAGTGATTTATCTCAGTTTAGAGCATATCGGAAATGAAAAACGTTTACTTTAGAGATTTCTTTAGAGCAAGAAATGGTTAAAACCCTTCCAATCTTTTGTTATTAGAAAATCCACCCAGCACTGTACCCATAAACCCAATAATGAGGTGCTCAGTGTACGGCGACACCACATTATAGCTCAATTATAAGAAATAGCCAACACACTGCCCATGTATCACACAAATTTATTAAGGTCCAAATGCAAAAGTTGTCCAGTAGAAAAGTTAAGAAGGCACCAATTTTAATGGATGCTAGGTGCCTTCTACCTTATTTTTCTATGATCACTTTTGCATTTGACCTCAGTAAGTTTTTGAGGTACATGGAGAATGTTTGGGATGTTTCTTGTAACTTAGATTTTTAATGATGTCTTTTTCCCTGCTGTGGAAATTCACTTTCTCTATTAGTACTGGTGATATTGTTAAAATGGAGAGAATGTAATGGGAAACCCTCAATTTTATAGCTTCTGGCAGAGGAGGTGAGAGGTATCTTCCAATAGGGATGCTTATTTCTGTAACAGCTGTCCAATAGGGGATTCCCCCTCACTCTGGAGAGATGTACTGTACTTTTTACTTTCTGTTGTGCCTCTGGGAAAGGAAGTAAAGAGAATCTCCAAATCTCTTTTCTACATGACAAGTGTTTTAACCAATCCCTACCATGTAAAAAAAAAGAAAGGTTCATGTTAAAGCAGAAATCAGCAATTAGTTAAACTCTACTCTTGCAGTTGGCCTTCCCCCAGCACTGCAAGAGTTAAATGTTTATGTAGTCTAGGGATGCATGGGTAAGGTGGATTATTTCTCCCAACCCCTCACTCCATTATTGTTCTCCAACCGTGGGCCAACTGTGTGCATCATCATGTACAGTGCATGGCTAATAACCCTGCATTGTACATGAGGATGCAAGCTTGTAACTGGGGTTCAAAGTGCTTTAAAGAGGATGCTGTGTGAAACCAGTTGCATAGAACGAGAGAGCCTGGCAGGCCAGAAACAATGTAAGTATTATATCTTATCCCTGCACCCCTAGACTAAATGAGCATTTAACCTTTGCAGTGCAGTGTTCATTTTGGATAATTCCAGGAGTTTAGGTTTAAAGACTTCTTAATTCTCCTGGATGTTAAGTTCAGTAAATTTGAATATATCACAAACCTACCTACCGAATGTATTGTAAATAAAAAAATGGGTGCTTTTTGGAGTTTAATTTTTATTTATAGCTTTTTATATCAAGCCAATGTACAGTTTAAGTTCACCTCTTATTGTTATTGGTGCTGTTGGCTTCTATCAATATACATATTTCAATGTGGTGGTTCATGGAATCATTTTACCCACCCACTGCAAATGCCCATAGTACTGATTTGGTCACTTTAGGTTTTTCCTACTGCCCTTTACTTTACTGAATAAGCCTGACAGCGCACAGTTAAAGAGCCATATAGGACATCATAATCAGTCAAGTATAATAAATCCCATTAACCTGGCATGTACATTTTATATATCACAAGAATGTATTTTAGAATGATTGCTTGCACTGGGAACCATCTGCTCAGCTAAATGAGAAGGATTCGGCCCCAAACAGATATTTTGTGTGTCTTGCCAGTTCATTTTCGAAGGTCAAGGTCTGTAGAATGTGTGAAAGCTCTGAGCAATCTAGCACATTAGAAGAATTATATCCGGTGACCTACTGAAGGAGATCTGAGATTTAGAGGATAAATCCCACTTCATAAATATCCTGGAGGAGAGATATGACTCTTCCAGCTCCTCTAATTAACTCCAACAGACTGAACGTACCAATATTCACACATATTGGATCACTTAAATGACAAAATGTATGAAAGAGAAACACTTGTATGTGCTGCCTCTAAAATTGTAACCTCAGGACAGATGTTATATAATAAAATGAGGTCATTATGTAATCAGTGTTTGTCCGTCTGCTGTTCCTGTGGTGGCTATTGATTCAGTATTTGATCTCAAATTAACCTAAAAGGGTTTTTTGTTAGTTTTGGAAGGGTATAACAACTATCAAGTTTTATTTTTGTCTGTGTTCTCATTGGGGACATTTTCCCGCACCTATCTGGTGACAGCCTGTCACACCATGACACACAAAGACATGAAGTTGGAGAATATTTCTACAATGGGGGCACATAAATTAAAATGTTCTAACCCTTCCACACTCCACTGAAAATCGAGTTGAGCTTTGAGACACATAGGGATATACTTCTGCTTAAAAAATGCACATACTGTATGTAAAGCACAGAGGATGGTTTTCAAGTGTTCATAGTGCCTTTTTGGCTTTGGGACTTGAAGTCGCTTCAAGAGCTTGAAGCCAGTAGAGAGCTATTATTCTAAATGAAAGACCAGACTAACATTAAAAGCTCGTAGGAGACCCTGCATGTGTGACCTGACTTTCCTGATCTGCATACTTGGTCTAGGTCAGTAACTAATGAAATACTGAAGATAGAGAGTAACCTAATAGCTAGGCAAATAGCATTACCAAAATAATGTAAATAAACCCGCGCCTAAACCCAATAAAAAACGTAATTAGTGCTGCTGTTCATTGATGAGAAAACATTAAAAAAAATTATAAACTAAAAACACAGCGCAAAAATTATTAAAATAAAGTAATTAATCAATTGTGCATAATAATCATAAATAAACAAATATGAATATATGCAAAGATATAAATATAAATTATAAACGAATATCACTTGTTTGGGACTTTGGACATTTTGTATATTTTTCACATATATTTATACAGATTTGAGACTTTGTATATTTTTTCATATCTTCACACACACATATATATATATATTATTTATTTATATATTCACATATATTCATATTTGTTTATGATTATTATGCACAATTAATTCATTTAATTATTTATTTTATTAATTTGTGCGCTGTGTTTCCAAATAGCATTAGCAGAATGAGCAATGGCAACCCATATACTTTTCTAAAGAAAGGTTGACTTCAAGGGGCATATTTATAAAAACATTTGCATAGCTTTTCATCCATCAAAAATTGGGGAAATGGGGTAGATACTGCATTATGGCATTATTGCTGACTATCATAGGAAACAGCTATGCTCCTCAGCTCCATCTAGCAACCATAATGCGGCATTTTCCAAATTTACACATTTAATCTGCAGAGAATATAACCTGAGAACATTTGATTTTGCCCAGTTCACAAAGAAACATATGCAATTGCAATGGCAAATGTTTTATAAGTTCACCCTAAGTATCTTTTGCTTTTCTGATCATGTGAAATGAAAACATATTCAGTGAATGTTATTATAACCTCATCTAAGTAAATCTATTTTTGAAGAAGACATTTGTGTGGACAACCCACCTCTGCTACCTTCTTTGACACAAACACAGACACACGCTGAGTTTCTTCACACAAAGAGCATGCTGTCGTTATTGGAATGTCGTTTCATTGTAAAACAGTCACAGTTGACCAAGTTTATATTTATACAGAGCCCGTGCAATTACATTAATTACTTCCTTTTGTAAATTGGCATGTTCTAATATTGTTTTTCTTTTTCACTCTTCTCAGATTATTCTTGTCAGCTCCTCAATCTCCGAACAATGCCTTTTCACAAGCAGCGATGAAGGGACAACCTTTCAAAAACATTTGATTACCTTCTCTGTGGAGACCCTCATCTTTCATCCAAAGGAGGAGGACAAGTTGCTTGCGTACACGAAAGATGCCAAGGTAATGGCTTGTTTATGTTTATTTCATTTAAAGGATAATTAAACGCAATGACAAAAATGTAATTCATTGTGGCTTACCAGTCCTTGGATGTGTTGAACATTTTTAGCAAGGACAGAAAATACCTGTTGATCTCGGCAGAAATTCAGTGTCCTTGTCAATTCCTGTGACCTGAACTAATAGAACAAACAATGTTATCTTTTTTCTGTAAACTATTAAACTCCCCATCATCCATTTAATGAAGTTGTAAAAAGGCAGATGTCTGTTGCCCAGGGTAACAGCCATGGTTCCCTCCATAGATACAGTGCATGAGCGAATGTAGATACCCAGGCATAGGAAGTGTTATTTGCAGAATTGTAAGTAAAAATAAAGGAGAAGGGATTAAAAAAAAATAAAATCAAGGGAACCACCTCATCAAATAATTAATAAGATGCAACACATTATTTATTATTATTATTTATTTTTTTTAAGGTCTAGATATTTTAATTTTTGCTTTTTTTTATGTTCTCAAAAAAGTATCACCAAATCCCTGAGACTTGCGTGGGAAGAAGAGTGAAAAAAAGTCTGAAAAATTGCAGTAAATAAAAGTATGACCATTGTTGGGGTTCAATTACCCATTGCATGCTTGATCATCAAAGAAAATTGTTTGCTGTCATGGAGCACATTTTGGGAACTAGAGATATGTACAGCAAAAAACTTTGTTTGGTTTCAGTTTCATTCGCTAAGACAACCATTTAGTTTCGTCATATTCGTTATCTTAGAATGATTCGTTTTCAGAATTTGTTTCGTATATTCAGATTTGTTTTGTTTATTCATTATTCCAAATAGATTAGTATTTTCGGAAATTATTTTGGAAAATTCAGATTAATTTTTTAAGTTATTATGATATTATGATATTTCCACACTTGCTTGTGACTTTGATGCAACTTGCTTTCAAGTTTTTGGTGCAACTTACTTGCGATTTTGATGGGACTTGCTTGCGACTTTGATGTTTTGCTTGGCTTTGCACAATCATAATACCACTGTATACCACTGTGACAATATTATTAAACTTACAAAACCCTCTGAAGTTGCAAAATAATGAAACAAATGAATATGAATGAATTTGTTGTTTTCGTTATAATTTACAGTCATGGCTAAAAATGTTGGCACCCCTGCATTTCTGTCAGTTAATGCACCACTTCACCAAGAAAATTGTTGCAATTACAAATGTTTATTTCTTTTGTTTGTATTGGTATGATGCAAAAAAGTGGAGAAACAAAAAAACAAATCTGACAAATTCCATGCAAAACTCCAAAAATGGACTGGATAAAATTATTGGCACCCTCAATTTAATATTTGGTAGCACACCCCTTTGGAAAAAATAACTGAATTCAATCACTTCTTGTAGCCATCAATGAGTTTCTTATACCTCTCTACTGGAAATTTGGACCACTCTTCTTTTGTCAACTGCTCCAGGTCTCTCAGATTGGAAGGGTTCCTTTTCCCTGCTGTTTTGAGATCTTTCCACGGGTGCTCAATGGGATTGAGATCTAGACTCGTTGCTGGCCAGTTCAGTACTCTCCGGTGCTTTGTCTTAAACCATTTCTGGGTGCTTTGGGTCATTGTCCTGCTGTAAGACCCATGACCTCTGTGGAGACCCAACTTTCTGACACTGGGCCCTACACTACTCCCAGAGTTCTTTGGTAGTCTTCAGATTTTCTATTGCCATGCACACGGTCAAGACAACCAGTGCCTGAAGGAGCAAAGTAACCCTAAAACATCAGTGAACCTCCACCTTGTTTGACTGTAGGGACTGTATTATTTTCATTAAAGGCCTCATTTATTTTTCTGAAAACAGTAGAATGATCGGCTTTACCAAAAAGCTGTAATTCAGTTTTGTCTGTCCATAGCACATTTTTCCAAAAGGATTGGAAAGCTTCATCAGGCAAGTTTTGACAAACTACAATTTGGCTTTTTTATGTTTCTGTGTCAGCAGTGGGGTCCTCCTGGGTCTCCTACCATAGCATACCTTTTCATTCAGATGGCGACGTATAGTGCGAGCTGACACAGTTGTACCCTTTGCCTGAAGGTCAGATTGAATTTGTCTGGAAGTTGATCAATGTTCATTATCTACCGTTCAAACAATACTTAGATGCAATCTTTGATCAATTATTATCTTTCGTCCATGTCCAGGGAGATTAGCTACAGTGCCATGGGCTGTAAACTTCTTGACAATGTTGACACAGGAACAGTAAGATCTCTGGTGATGGACTTGTAACCTTGAGATTGTCCATGCTTTTCCACAATATTTGTTCTCAAATCCCCTGAAAATTATTTGCTGCTCTTTCTCTTCTCCATGCTCCATGTGGCACACAGAGACACACAACAGAAAGGTTGAGTCAATTTTTCACCATTTTAACTGGTTGTCGGTGTGATTTCTATATTGTCAACCCCTGTTAACTGATACAAGTGAGTTTAATTACAAATTACAGGAGCATCACAAACTTGGAATGCAATTATTTCTTACAATTTTGAGAAGGTGCCAATAATCAGATTTGGCTTTTTGTTTCGCCACTTTTTTGTGTCATACCAATACAAACAAAATAAATAAACATGAAAATGTCTAAACATTTGTAATTGCACCAGTTTTCTGGGTGAAGTGGTGCATTTTCTGACAGAAATGCAGGGGTGCCAATATTTTTGCCCATGACTGTATTTCAGATTCATTGAAATTTGTTATTATTGTGATCTGGAGATTTGGATGCATCTGAATCTCTGAATAATGAAAATTTCATACAAATTCAATTCATAACTAAATGAATCGCACATGTCTAGTTGTTGCTGCTACCTCAGTATTGTCTGTATAGTTTTGTTGGCAGCATAGTGTACTGTACCCTTACAGGGTTTGTACAACTAGAAACTAAAACCTAGTTTTAGCCCCTTCTTCGTAAACCTATTTCTCTTTCCTGGTTGTATCAGTACATGCAAAACCTTGTTGTGCCAATTCTATCGCTGCAAACATGTGTCTGGTACTGTTTATGTTATTATACTATCAAAGTGGTTTTGAGTGAGGATTTTTCAATCTAGCATTGACTTCACCTCTGTATAAATAATCCTTCAGTCTAGTCAGGAGATTAATAGCACTCAGCTTGTCTGGAAGACCCAGTTACTGTGGAAAGAACCTCCCCAATTGCTACCAGAGTACTGTACTTCCAGTGGGGTTGGACCCCTCACATTCCTCCAGCTGTTCTCCTGTGCTACCAGAGCTATCCAGGAGTTCACTTGCAGGAATACTGTTGATGAGGATAAATATAAGTATGTGTACTGAACTGTTGTATTGAAGTAGTGATTTTCATTCATATTCTCTGTTGCTGTAGACCAGGGGTGTCAAACTCAATTTCATCACAGGTTGCATCAGCATTATGGTTGCCCTCAAAGGGCCATTTGTATCTGTAAGACTGGATGTCCAGAGAACCCAACCCCCCTTATATCAAATGTCAAAAGTCCCCCACCCTCCCTTACATCACAGTGCGCACTCCTTACCTTGTGCTGCTGCTAGGAAGAAGCTGAGGGTGGAACTAGGAAGCAAAAAGTGCAGTCTGGAGGAGGACCATAAGAGGGCTGGAGTCAGCTGATGGAGTGTGCTGAATGCTGAGACCAGGGGAGGTGGAAACAAGAAGGTCCTGTGGCTGCACAGAGAGGCAAAGGATCTGTAGGAGGAGTTCTGTACTCCTCTCTGTTGCCAATTGCTGATATGGGAGGGGAAGGGTGTAGAAACAAGCATCTCCATGACTGCACATAGAAGTGCAAGATCTGATGGAGGATTTCTGTCATCCTCTCTGCTGCCATTTGCTGAGACAAGGTGGAGCGGTGATCAGGGTGGTGCCGCAGCTGCGAGGGCTACATGACATGGCCTCACAAGACAGATTTGACGCACAGGCCTTGTGTTTGACACATGTGCTATAGACTGTTATAAAGGCTATGCTATCCAGCCATGTTACCCTAATTGAGTCACAGAGATAATGATGTAAGATTTCATGTTTGTGCAACTTTCATACTCTGTTTTGCATTATTCTGCAGTGTATGGTTTCTTTTCGATTCTGACACAGTTTTACATCATTGGTTGTAATTTTGCACCTGTTTGGTAAAATGCAATTTACAGTTACTTTCTGTCTGATCATTCAGCTGAATATTCATCCTGTTACACAGCTGCAGAGGTAGCATACAGAATTGGCCTAGGGGGCCAGAAAGAATAAATCTGAGGAATAATGCTAAATATACAGTATCTCTATCTGCTACCCCTCACCGCCCTAAAAAAACAAACATTTGTTAAAATGTTTACATACGAGTTCCCTGCAATGGTGATCCACTTTCATTTCTAGCCTCATTCTGGAGCAGCCTTTCTTAACCTTTTCAACGCAGAGGAATCCTTGATGTAACTTTCCGGTCTCAGGGAACCCCTGCTAAAAATGGCTTTATCTACAATTCATGATACGTTAGTGTGATAGTCAGAGGTAAGAATGCTCCTTACGCTTGTGGTCATTGGGAGGAATCACCCCTTTACAGTTTGCTAATAAGATCAATGGTGTCAGTGGGAACTTACCTGAAAGGCAAAAATTGTTCAAGGAACCCCTAGCAACCTCTGGAGGAACCTTAGGGTTCCACGGAACCCTGATTGAGAAACTCTGATCTGGAGATACCACATCACTAGCCTCTGTATGCTCGATTAACATAAAGTTTAAATTTTATACTGCAAAGAAAAAGTATGGTTCCACACTGAAGATTGTTCTGCACACTAAAATCTCCAATAATGATTTTGGTAAATGACTTCATACGCTATATAAATATTTTGTAAGCAAAAGAATGACAATTATTTAAAGTGAACCTGTCCTAACTATGTAAAAGTTAGGACAGGTTCTTTTGTTCACAATTACCAAGAGTGCTAATATTTGCTGCATATATCAGTGTCATTTTGTTCTGTTTGACCAAGTTACTTTTAATTCCGATATAAATTTCATATTGGTCTATACTAATTTATGTGTGAGTCCATTTTACAGATGTGATTTATTTTGGTAACGAGAACATGGTGGTGTCAACAGAGGTTGAGCTTACAACAAGAGGTTCAGATTGACAGGAACCCAAAAATTACTAAGCAACCCTTAAGTGGGTAGTGCTACACATGGATCAAAATTCAGCTGGTCCTAGCTGAACCAGCCAAATGTCAATCTATGTATGGCCAGATAAGAACATTAAAAATCACCCATGCTCTTGATAATAGTTGATAGAGTAAGATCATCAACATTATTAACAATGTTTCACTCAGTTCCTCTGAGTTCCTTATAACTTTACAGTTTTTTGGGACAAAACTTATACTTACATTCTAAATCCTGACCCCTAAAGTTTGCCTTTTGAAACTGTGACTTGTCTTCACTATTAAGGAACTCACTCCATATCAGTGTGACACAATCTTTGTCTCTGCAGCTTTATGTCTCTGTCGATCTTGGAAGGAAATGGGATCTCTTACAAGAACAAGTCACCAAGGATCATATATTCTGGTAAGCTGTAATATATTTATATACACAGTATATTGCTGAGCTTAGTTTTCATTGTGTAAGTTTCTGCAGAAGCTGTTCAAGGTAGTTTCAAGGCAGGTGGCAGACCCATACATAATCACATTACCTGTTGAATAGATTTTATGGCCCTGTCTGAGTAAAATCAACCATTATGCTGCATATGCCATTCAATACGCTTAGCAATAATTCTGCATACCGTTTATGGTCTGCTATGGCAGTCATGTAATCTATAATGGCCAGATTTACTAGGTGAACAATTTTACCATCACATACCGTACTGGAACAGTTGCTGTTATGAGCAGCGTATGGCAACGTCAATAAAAAAACATAAAGATATGTAGTCTGCATACCAAAATAATTTTAAATAAGACTTGGTTTTATTGCATGACAATCACAGAATTTAGTGTGCAACATTTCGGGGCCACACAGGACCCATTCATTAAGGAATATGTATACTCTAATTCTTTATAATTGCCTTAAATGTCTTTGTATACTGTAGAATTAATGCAGAACTTCAGACATTTAACCCGTGTGGGGTAAGAATAGAATAAATGTCAGCCTGTTTCTACTATATGTGTCCTTGTTGGAGATGTGCCCACACTTCCTGTTCCAGGAACCAAACATGTTCTTGTGAAAAAAAAAAGAGGAAGAAGTGTCCCCAAAAGAGCCACAGAGGGCAATCTGACAGAGGTAGAAGCTGTTAAAAATCAAATCTGATTTCAAAAGAAATTTCAAGAAGTTTGATATCTGATTGTAACCTGTAAATGGAGAAAATGGAGGGTGTCTAAACTTTTCACATCCTTCATATAAACAGTGGGTCACCGGTACTGGTATTTCTCACATTACTTGACAGATTGGAAAGAAATACAGCTGTTACAACACTGTGAGCATGCATATGTTGTCTTATCTCAAATATGTGGAGGTCCACACAGGAACACCCCATAAGACATTTATAAATGTATTTTCCCGCAGCAACTAGTCCAACAGTTCTTTTCCAGAGAGATGCATTTAATCAGCTCAGTGACAATCCATAAAACAGAGGTACAGACAAGGAAGATGACAGGATACTTAGAATATTCATGCAATCATCAGACACCTTCAGAGAACCCACTTTCTCCTGTCCCCACTCAACCAAAAAACCTTCCCTAATATACACCTTTTCCCATTGACCGAAGTGTTGAGTGATCTGAATGGTTGATTTTATGAGCATGTTTGATCTTATGTGTTAAAAACAATGTGTCTAGACTTAGAACATCTGTATGCATAGATTTTAATTAAAACGTTAAATTGATACTCCTTGCCTTGTTTATGGCAAAACTGCAATCCTTAACATCCTTGTATAAAGGTGGACAAGACACCCACATTGAAATTCTCTTCACCATAAACAAGTACACTATGAATATTTAAGATCTTTCCAAATATAATCAGACAAACTTGCATTTTACAATGCTGGTAGATTTGCAAATAACCTGTTCTGAAAATCCCCCTGACTCTCCACATATTTATCCAAAAACTGGTGAATCCAACATAACAAAGGTAAGACAATTACCTTGTGCATAAATTAACAGTCCTTGGCTATCCTTTTGGTCAATAACGTGAATATGCACTATATATATATGCATATATATATATATATAATTACTATATCATACAGCAGGCACTTTATTCCAGATAAGACATGTAATGTCACATATGCCATAAGATGCATCTACATTCATGCTCTCAGCAGCCACTGGCATGTAATGTGCGAATATGCAGCTTAGCTTGCAGTGCTGGCTGGATCCCTGTGTATCAGGATCACTTGATCCCGTGCATCCACAGGATTGACATCATCCTGCACCAGCCAATGAAGACAGAAAAAGACCGGCACACAGGAGGCACCAATGAGGGGTGGGGACCATTGGAGGAAAGGGGAGTATTACCCCCCTTAGTTCTGCATTAGATTAAAAAGTCCTTACACAGAAAGTCCATTCACAAGGTTGCCCAAAATCAAGACCCATTAAAGGATGATGCTGCCGGTAGCATGGTTTACAGAGTACATGGGTCCTCACTGTACTGCTCCCACCACAGACTGCAACACAAGGTCAGCTTCCCCTATATACAGTATATAGCCTTTGTAAAAGAGAAGTGACTCACATGTACATGAGAAGACATGTCACACAATTGTAATAACCCCAGCATGCATCAACCAGTAATGAGATAAACAGTACCAATACTAACACCAGTAACATAGCATAGACACCTGCCTATGTTAATAGCCTTAACACAGTACACTGGCTTGATCATCTATACAGAAAACTGTACAGAATGTGTGCAAGTTATTTTACAAAACTGCTAGGCAGTCTGACCACTAGGTCCTGTAGTTCATGAAACCACCAACTACTCTTCTCATTACAATTGTACAGAATTTGGCAGGTTTCTTTGGAGGAATGGGCACTACAGGGATCCCACTCAAGTACTACCTCATTTCAGCATTTCAGTTAGTTATGTGCACCACCCCTTTGGTTGCATGGGAGATCTCTTCACAAACAGGAAACGCTTTCCTAATGGTGGTCTTGAGCTGTGCAGTTAACTTTTCGAGCAGCAATTGGGGGAGCCCACAGGATAACCCTAGCACGGGCTGATCATAAAAGGCCTATTCTTTAACTGCATATTAGCCTGTCCTCTTCTGCCATACTGTCATCTCTTCTTCTAGAATTGTGGTGTGTTCATGTTAACTCAATGCTATACTCAGCGAGGTCTCACCCTGTGCTTTATTTGTTTCTTTTCTCCAAGACCTAGGCTGGGTTGAGAACCTGTTATGATCATTGCCAAATGAACTATATCTTTAAGAGTTTTTAGATTAGAATTTCTTTTGAATATGATGATTCAGTGCTGAGAGGATACATAATTTAAAAACAAGAGCGATTAACCGTTGTGTTATAAACACTGTTGAGCGTGTCTGCGGGCACTGCCATCTAGCATGCAATTAATCATCTAAAAAGTTTAATAAAAAAAGCAGTTACTTTTGGCACTTTTAATAAAGTGTTTCATCTTGCATACCTGTGCCAGTATTATTGACTGTGAATCCTTTTTGTCATCCATTAGTTATCATCTGAAATTCACATAAAGGGGTTTTACGATGACAAAACTATACTAGCTGTTTATAAAAATCCATTTACAGTTTCTCGCAAGTTGAAAATAAAATGACAAATTTCACGTTCTGCCTTAATATCGACTCCCTACTCTTAATGCATGTCACCATAAATAACTGTATAATGCTTCTGCAAGAGTCAAATCGTCTTCATTGTGTGATTGTGATTTGTGATCGATGAGTTTTCTCCTCAATTAATAGGCAACAGATGGTACAGGCTCGGGAGGAAGAAGAGCCATTTGCTACATACAGAATTGCCATCAATTATCTGACGTTAGACAGATCTTTTCAAGTTTTGTTATTTACTATCAGTGAAATGCAGGTTAATGTGATAGAAGATTATGGTCTATCCTCTGAAGAATATTTAAATGTGTTTCTGGTTAAACTTCATGTAGTTTGTCATGTTCCGATTCTTTTAAAAGGTTTTTCCACTTTTAGAAAAAAAAGCCCCTTAAAAAAACCTAATGGTACAGTAGGCCTTACTGTGAACATCCAGCATACATATTCAAATTCATCTGCAACCAGTCTTTCCAAAATAGCGGATTACCAGCATCAGGGAGATTTTTAGCAGCAGTAGCTGTGATGTAATATAATAAAGCTAGCCATACACTACTAGATTAAATGACCTTTCATACAAATATTCATACAAACATTTGTACAAAAAATCTCAAACATTGATGACTTGATGAATGCCATTTGAGAGTACTTCAAAATTTTACTTGATTTTCAAATAAAATTTTGGAATTTCTTTAATAAAAAACATATTCACTGTTAGAAATGTGTCCAAAACAAAATTTCCTTCTTGCCCCTTCGAATTTTCTCATCACACTGATTGCCAATCTGAGCCCACTAACAATTACAAAATCAAATGAACATTCTTAAAACGATACATTTTGAATGAATTTCTACAAGTGTATGGACAGTTTACTCTCTGAGCAGAAAACAAAAATCCTGGGCAAGTAGGATGTATCACCTATATGAATCTAGCCTTATTTTCCAGTTTTGACTGATGAGTACTTTAAAGTAAACCAGTCATGGGAGGAATGCAAGAGCATGCTAACATTCTTTTGTTGCCTGGCCACTGACTTCAGCACCTTTTTAGTTAATCTTCTGGTACTAGCATACAGATCAATAAGTCAGAGTAATGTTGGAAGCCCTTATCTGCATACTTGTTCCAGGGCATTCACTCAAAGCATTCAATCAAGGGGGTCATCATGACAGCTATGGGATTAATATTTTCAGAAAGGTACACTATATGGCCAAATGTATCTGGACACCCATCCAAATTATTCAGTTGAGGTGTTTTCAGTGAAGGTTACTGTTAATGGTATACCATACAAAGACATTTTAGATAATTGTGTGCTTCCAACTGTTGTATCAACAGATTGACTAGCCATTTTTTGTTCCAGCATGACTGTGCCCATATTCACAAAGTGTCATATATGTGTATATGAAGTCCAAGATGAAAAGGGTGGTTTCTTGCACAATGCCTATCTGAGCACCACTGGAAATTGATACAGGGGCTGCAAGGGTGGTGGAAGGACATAAGTGCCAGGGTGCAGAAAATGAAGACTGGAACTTGGGAACGCAGGTATCAAATGAGCAGGAACACATCTGGTGGTACATCATGAATATATCAAGTTCAGTTATGAGCGCAGTAGATTCATAAGCCAGGTCATATCAGCCAAGCAAGAAGGCACCAAATCGTAGCCAGAAACAAAGTCAGAAGCAAGAAGAGGTTGTCATTTTACAGGCAGCAAGGCACCAAGTCGGCAGAATCTCAGTCAACATTCTTGGCTGAGGTTGGTAACGGAGATGAGCAGCAATCATGGGCAAATTAGGATAATCCAAGAGCAGGTCAGGTTAAAGCCTGGTTGGTAATAAGGTCAAGCATAGGTTCATGATCAGGAATCAGAAGTACAGACTGGGAGACCATTCAGCAATGATCCTATGCAAAGCTCAGGATCAAATAGCTCACCTGGTCCCAGTATTTGTGGTAACCATGCTCACAAATTTGTCAGCATGTGAGTGTGGTAGTATGCATTATGATGGCTGGTATGACATTCCTGACACAAAGCCAGGTCCATAAACACATGACATTATGCGTAAGCACCATCAGTGTGAAACACGTCTTTCTTGTGCTGTTGCGATGCTAGTAACTTCCATTCAGTTAATAAATCTCCCTACAGCAGTAAATATGGTGGACCTTGTAATTGGTGGCATAATCAGGCAATGTCTTGGAAATGTGGATTGTCTCTGCTAAAGTGGGTTGCACAGTGGCAGCAAATAACACATAAAGATGTGGTTTACTAGTTTGGCGTTGGAGGAGCTGAAGTGGTCTACACGGAGCGCTGACCTTAACCCTACTGAACACCTTTGGAATAAATTGGAAAATCAGCCAGAATCCAGGTCTTCTCATCCAACATCATTACTTGACCTCACAAATTTTTTGGTCGAATAGGCACAAATGCCCACACTCATACTCCAAAACCTTGTGGAAAGTCCAGGAGAGTGGAGGCTGTAATATGCGCAAATTGGGGCCAACAATACATTAATGGGCATCATTTTGGAATAGAATGTCCAACAAGCTTATATAGGTGTGATACTCAGATGTCCACAAATGCTCTTGACAGGTAATGGTAATATTTCAGGGTTGATAATAATGATGATTACTATAGGAATTTAGTGACCCAGCTAATGATGGGTCATTGGATATATAAAATGTCTAAAGTGAATCATGTTGATCCATTTTGGGCAAGCTTCAGTGCTTTTTATTCACTCTCATCTTGCTTTGTTTGAAGAATGGGATTAGACTGGCTCTGCCAGCAATATGCTATTCTTTTTGCTTTTAATTCACAGGCATTATGCAGCTATTTTGTGCAGCCGGTTCATTTTTAGCAGGCTGGTGTGATAAAGCCAACATCTATTTATAGCATTCCACATTCTGTCCAATTACAGGTGTTATTTGCAGGCATTAAATTGATTCATTGTGTTAGTGAAATCATATTTAAAAAAAAAAAACTCATCTATTTTTATTACTTTGCCGAACATTTTCTCCATTTAAAAGCTTAACCAACAATCTATTCCTTTTACAGCTTGCTGTAAACATATGCCAGAGGGAAAAACCACATTAGCATGCTGTATTTTCATCATTTTCTATGGAATCTCATATAAAGAAAGTAAAAATATACATGTGTTTCAATGACAGCCTTTATGTGTTTAAAGGTGCATAAATGCTTAAACCATTGCTTTATTTTAGTGCTACAGACAAAGGGGAACGTTACTAAGACTGGAGAGTGCAAAATCTGAATCAGTTCTGCAGAGAAACCAATCAGCTTCCAGGTTTTATTGTCAAAGCTTAATTGAACAAGCTGAAGTTAGAAGCTGATTGGCTACCATGCACAGCTGCACCAAGTGCTGCAGTTTTAGTAAATCTTCCCAATAGCATCAAGGGCCCCTTCACATCACTTCACTGCAGATTATATGTGATGGGCTGTGGTGTAATTCATTTTGAATGTCACCCTAATGCATCACAAAGCCATCTGCAGTGCATAACACTGCAATGTGCACTGCCCTGCATTGCAAAAAATGTAGCCTGCACTGTGTTTGATTTGTTGTGATGTGAGTAGCCAATTTCAATTACTTGGCTGCCCTAATACAATGCAGGTACAAGCAACATAATGAGTGGTAATGTATTCGTTACACATACTGCAGCTAGTCAGGCTGGTACAAATGGGCAATACAAGTATGATTTAAACTAATGAAAATGCATGCAACTTACAAGGAAACTAGGTTAGGCTTCTCCAGGGGCGGACTGACCATTTGGAAACTCGGGCACTGCCCGAGGGCCCGGGGTCAGTAGGGGGCTCCATGAGATGCCCCTGGTACCTTTTTCATAGGCTTTTTTGAGTTTGGGCAAGGACACAGGGGCCCCATGATCCCCTATTGCCCGGGGGCCCCATGAGTTGTCAGTCGGCCCCTGGGCTTCTCCCTTCTCCTATGAACATTGCCTGGTACATCAATAGGCAACCTCTCATTTTGGATAATTTGAATTTTTAAAATTGCCTGAAATTTTCCTTCTTTACCATCTGTCTGGTCATTAATGACATTTTTTGCACCCGATACAACTGCCCTTATTGATTGAACTGTTTGGGGCTGCCTTGCAGGGCCATTATGGGCTCATCACTTAGCAGACTATTACTGGACACAGTGATTTTATAACTGTGTAAAATCTTTCTGGATCATGAATGGCCCTTCTCACATGTTGAACCCCAGGCAAGCAGCCAAATACTCAGTATAAATACTTAAACATAGAAGTTGTTTTACTTTACATGCCAAAGTATTTATATTACTGTAATGCATTAATACATACCTGCATTAAATATTGTTTATATATTTGCTTAGAGATCGGGCTTGGCAGAGCTGGCACGGCTCCCCATTTGTTTGAATAGGCTGCCATACTGCTGAAAACTCCGGGAAAGGGATTCTGCGTCATTCTGGAAATCACAGCCTGCACAGGGACCTTAAGTTCAGTGCGGTTCCCAGTGCGGGTAGTGGCTGCTGCAATTTCCAATGTGCGTGGTTACCATTAAGATTAATGGCACCTGTGCGCATTTCCTGCATTTTTTTATGCGTTTGGTTGCGGCTGCAGGAACAGGTGTGGTCCTGCAGTGGCAATCACCCGCACAGGTGAGAACCTAGTCCTATGTCTAATAGTAACGTGGTTGTAAAGGCACAATTTGTTTTACCTTTATGCATTCAATGCATGAAGGTAAAAACCATTCTCTGTGCCGCAGCTGTCCCAGCCGCACTAATACTTACCTGACCCCCATTTCAATCTGGCGGGTCTCTCCTTTTTCAATGGCAGAGACAGCAGTGGGAGCCTTTGGCTCCCCTACTGTCAGTCTCAGCCAGTGAGCCAATGAGGAGAAAGATGAGGCGGGGCCGAGCCATATTTGTGTGTGAGTGGGTACAGAGCAGCAGCTCGTGGGGAACCGAAAAGAGGAGGGTTGTGCAAAACCACTGCACAGAGCAGGTAAGTATAATATGTTTGTTATTTTAAAAAAAAAATTGCCTTTACAATCACTTTAACTCCAACGGCTGCTACCTTATTCTAAATGAGAATACCATACACCACATCTGCAAAAAAAACTTCAGAAGATCTGAGGTAGTGCTGTGAACCTCTATCATTTCCAACATAAACTCTAATAATTAAATTAATCACACGTATAAAATTAAAAATTTAAATTAAATTGAATTAAAATGGTGGATGGAAGCACGACATGCGGTGGGGGATGCAGGATTCCGACAGTAACAAAGGTGTTGAATGTACAGATTCTCCTGGAGACCATAACTCTTCAGCAAAACGATGATCCAGAGGAGTCAATGCTTGCCATTGGAGTTGCAGGGGCCTTCTGTTGGAAAAACATTTCCAATGACAGGGTCACTTTAAGGTCATAAAAAAACAATAAATGGATCATAGTTGTGTAACCTATTTACATTTGCCTAACAAGTATACAAAGACAAAGTGACATTTTTGGGCACCATAGAAAAAGCACAGTATAAGCTAGAATTCCTCTTAAATACAGCGTATATTTTTATCTCCAACATAACTTAGAGTTATATAATGGAAAACGACAGGAGGATTTGCCTCCCTTGTTATATTGGATTCAGTCCCAGTTCTGTGACCACAGTGGTAGTCCCGCTCTTCTAAAAGGAACATTTCAAGCAGCGTTTCATGGTAGAATCAGACCTGCTTGCTGAAGAGTAGAAATTGTTGGCAGTACATCTCACATCACTCCAATTCTTTGTTCCCATCTCTCAGAACCAACCATAGTTTTCATCTGACAGTGAGCTAATTGAGAATATATCAGTTCTGAGTACTTCTGTGAATGAACTTTTCCTGCTCCATAATGATGATCTGCTTCGCATTCTGAAAAGAAGCTTTTCTTTGAGAACAGTGGAAACAATAGCTGGTAGGAGACTTTAATTAACCCCATTGCATTGTGCAGCTTATACTTTCGTCTCAATGATAATGAAATGTTGCATCATAAAAGCGCTTTTCTCTTTGTTAGCAATTTGAATCAAATAAATAATCCAATACATTCAAAAAGAGGATTGCAATATAAAGCATTGGCATGAACTTATTCAGATGGGTCTTGAATTCTATTCCTTTTTATATGAAAATACGGTGTAATTGTTATGTCATTGCCTCACTCCATCTTTAGATATTATAAGCCCACTTTTATTTGTAATTGCACTTTCCCTAAATGATACACATTTGTGCCTGTCCCTACTGCAGCCCATCAAAAATGCCAATAGGTTGGGTTATTTTACTGAAAAAAGTAATATACGGAACGTTATGGCACGATACTCAGGTGTTATTTTATTGCAAGCTGCAGATTAAAAAAAAAATATTTAAAAAATACTTTTAGAATGGAATTCACATATTAAAGCTTTTACAAGATTTTGGTAATTGGGTTTATATATAAAAATTCAGTAAAATGAACCCTTCCTATTGGCTCTGTGTAGAGGGGAGGGTAAAATATACAAGAGGGGGCAGAAAAGTTCTCGGTTCAACCCCTTCCCCAGCTTGTAACACCAGTTTTGTTATTGTAGTGGTAAAGAGTGATATTTCATATGGTATTATGCCAATTTGGGGGATTAGAGCTCTATTTTCTCAATTGCTGCAGGTACTGTAATTGAATGAACCATGGCGGAGAAGAAGTGTGTGCTGCTTTTGCAGGACAATGCACCCTCAATTGCTCTGTCTGGCTATTACCTGTTTCCTAACCTTAAAAAGACACTGAAAGGACAGACATTTTTGATGGACTCAAAGGTTATAGCAGCAACAGAGCAGTTTTTCGCAGAACAGAATGAAGATATTTTTTTAGAAGGGTTAAAGAAATTGGAGATACAATGTACTAAGTGTGTTGAACTTGGGGAGAATATGTAGAATAGCAGGCAGGTTTTGTTGCTTTAGCTCATTTTCTTCTTAATTGGGCTGAGAACTTTTCAGCCCCCCCCCCCCCCTTGTAATAACGTTGTGTACTTCATGCTTTATTGCAAATTTGTCACAAACCTGGGCAAATCTGATCATACATAAAAGTTTGCATATGAAGAGGTGATCTCCAATGAAAAGGGAGGGAGATGAGCGAATAATGAAAAATCTGCTCAGCCAGTGATTTAGCAAAGCAGACCGCATATTTTACGCACCCAACATGATTAAAAAAGTTCACTATTAAATGCAACAAAGTGTGTAGTGACCTCCAAAACAACATATGGGAGAAATGGGGATCCCACTTCTATTGTTAAAGGCAGTTATGGTATAAGAATCCCATTTATATCATTGGCTTTGGAATGAAATAGAAATGAGCGAATAATGAAAAATCTGCTCTGTCAGTGATTTGGAAAAGTAGACCGCATTATTTGTAAATATTTTATTCACCCAATATGATAGTAAAAAATTCACTATTAAATGTTGCAAAGTGTATAATGACCTTCAAATCAAGATAATGGGAGGAAATGGGGATCTCACTTTTAAATCTGAAGGCAGTTATAGAGCAGGAATCGCATTTCTACCATTGGTCTAATAATGAACTACTTCCCTATTATGTACTATTCTATACTATATAAAAGAATAGAACCTTCATTATTAGGGAGTGATATCATGTAAGGGCGATGGCATTTTAATGATGAAAATAAGTAATATCTGTGCTAGGTAAAAAAAATATAATAATAAATAAGCAGCCCTTGGACAATTATGATACTAGTTAGAAGACAAACAGAAAACAGCAGCACTAAAGTATTACATCCCTTCAATATTATAACTGTGAATAAATATAAAAAAAACAAGATATAAAAATCCAAAACAAACATATATAAATGTATATACAAGCATTCACACATACACAGACATTATACCACGTGAGTCCATTTAACCACGTGCCCTCTAGAGGATTTACCCCCCTTCCAGACCGGGCCATTTTTTGTGGTACGGTGCTGTGTTACTTTAACTGACAATTGCGCGGTCATGCAATGCTGCACCCAAATGAGCTTTCCTTCGGTGGTATTTGATCGTCTTTAAACAAAAAAATGCTGACAATTTTGAAAAAAAAACCCTATATTTTTTACTTTTTGCTATTAAATGTGTACAGTAAAAAAATTAAAAAAAATCAAGTTTCATCATAAAATTAGGCCAAAATGCATTCTGCTACATGTCTTTGCTAAGAAAAATCCCAATAAGTGTAAATTAATTGGTTTACGTGAAAGTTATAGCATTTACAAATGGCAGTATATATACTGGAAATTAATTTTTTTTCACTAGTAATGGCAGCGATTAGTGACTTATAGCGGAACTGCGGGACTGCGGCGGACATTCTGACACTGGGGTGAACTCACTTGGTGTCACTGACATCCCCAGTGACACCAACACAGTGGTCAGTGCTAATAAACAGCACTGAAACTGTACTAATGGCACTGGGCAGAAAGGGGTTAACATGTGGGGTGATCAAAGGGTTAACTGTGTGCTGATTTACTGTGTGCTTTGTGTGCTTTACACTGTAAGCAAATCAAAGTAAAGAAACCGGCTCCACAAATAATAAAATCAACTGAAAAACAAAGTATAGAGCTATTAGCAGGCTGATCGCTTGTAGCGGTAAAAAGCTCCGACTCAAATGGGCGTTAGTGTGTAATAACATCATGTACGACCTACGCCTAACATGTTTCGTCAGAATGACATCTTCGGGGGATCGACTGCCAGGCATTTTATTGCCTTTTAGGGCTCATTTACACTTGCTTTGACTTTAACACACATTTAAGTGCCTACCGTTTCAACATGCTTTTTTGATGCGTTTTTGATGCTTCTGTGATGCTTCAGTGATGCTTTAATGAAGCTTGGCAAATGCCCTGTGCATATGAATTGATTTTCTATATCTTTTAAAGGGGCCCAGTAGCACCCCCACTTAGCAGATCCTCAGCATATTAGTATCCTTGTTCAGCAGATCCTCAGCTTTTTCATACCCTCATTCAGCAGATCCCCTGCTCAGTAGTACCCCCAGCTCTGCTGATGCCCCACTCAGTAGTACCCCTGGCTTTGCTGATCCTCTGCTTAGTAGTAACCCCCTGCTCTGCTGAATCTCTGGTTTGCTGATCCTCCTCCCCACTCACCTCCTGCTATATTGCTCCCATGCTGCACACCATGTGTGCCATCTGCTAGTTGCTCCATTTCAGTCTGGATCCTGCTCACCTTCCTGCTGCTCCATGCTGCACACCAGATGAGATGTCTGTACCAGACACTTCTACAATATATACACATGAACCGGGAGTGACAGCTGATGATGTCTTTCTTGTTCGCTTGTTGGTTTCCTAGTGCATCTTGGGATATCTCATACCTGCAATACCTCTAAAACAAAGCAAAGTTAAAGCTGAATAAAAGGCCCTCAAAAGCTGCAGGTGCTGTTAGTGTTAGGGATCCGGGTATGACCAGAAATGTGTGGACTGACACAGGGAAGTAGCAGGCTTCAGGAACACAGGCGTAGTCAGGGCTGGAGAGGCGGAATGGTCAGGCAGGCCATCAGGTACTGTCAGGCACCGCCCGGCGGGATCTCTAGTACCCACAGAACGGGATTCCCCAGGGCGCGGAGTCTAAGCCCCAGTCTGCCTTTTCACCAGAGCCCCTGATGGTGGGGATGGACTTGGCGCAGGACTGAGACCAGGTCCCGGCCCCTGAGTGCACCCAACTGTGGTAGAGGGGTCCGCCGAGGGTATGTACCGTGGGAAAGCCTGACGTGAAGAGGCTGGCAGACCTGGTAACAGGGACAGATCCGTGTGGGATGGATGGATGGATTGTCTGGGTAGCGTCAGGTGTAGTCAGGCAGGCCAGGTCAGCAACGTGCGGGCAGCGAGGTACCGGAGGAGCAGGCAGAGAATAGTCAGGGTCACAAGCCGGGTTCAGTAACTCACGGGCAGCGCGGTACAGACGATCAGGCAGAAGGATGGTCAGGCAAGCCAGGGATCAAGCAGGAGAAGTCAGCAGAGGTCAGGATCAGGCAGGGTTGGCAACAAATTGGATAGTCAGCAGAACAGGAACACAGGATACAAGGTACAGGGGCTCATTATTATTATTATACAGTATTTATAAAGCGCCAATAGTTCGCTCAGCGCTGAGTCAGGCTCATGGGAAACATACACCAAGGCCCTGATCACAGGCTTGGTCCTGCTTAAATACATCTCCTGCAATCAGCTTCAGCTGATGGCTGACTGCAGGAGTGAGCTTCTGGTTGCTGAGAGCACCCGCTGGCCAGCCCTGGTACTGCAGCCCACACGGCAGGTGAGTCCCAGCACCAGTGGTGAATCCATTCCTGTCAGTTAGTGAGCACTGTCATAGACTACTATGGAGGCTTTGGAGACACTTTGAAGCACCAAGAAAGTGACATGGCATATAATTTTTGAAGCGAAGCAAAGCAAACACAATGCATGAGCAGGGCTGTAAGCTTACCATTTTATTTAGTAAGGGGCACTTTGATTGGCATGCAGAGTGGTTTAAAAAAAAGCATCTCCAATGCCACATTTTGAAGCAAGTGTGAACAAGTCCTTAGTTCTAAATTAACAGATCATGTAGAAGCAACCAATGAGTGCCACTGCTTCACACCACTTTGCTCTTGAGACATGGTTCTAAGCAACAAGAAGGGAAAGTACTTCATTCTAAAGCAGGCTCTGGGCCCTCATTCATTTCTTTAAAGGGATGCTGTCCTGTCTTTAAGTTTTACCTCCTTGCAAGTGATGATTGCATATATTCACCTATCCAGCAGTCCTTTTCTCTTTCCTGTTCTCTCTTCCAAAACTGCAGCTTAAAATCTATAGCTAAAAGACAAGAAAAAGACTAGAATTCCTCCTGAAGTGCTAAAGCTGGCAATTTTCAGTCAATTTCAAACACTGCTGTGTCTCCGGGAATCACAAATTCAATGACAAGTAATCACCAGAAACTAAGCAATCTACCACCCATGAGTTCAATCTACCACCAGAATTTGGTTGATTGTAAAGTTAAAACTGAGCAATAAAATGAAAACAATACAGTACTGTATATTAAAAGAGCAAATTGAAATGGATGAATTCATTCCATATGAGCCTTATCTCCCAGAGAATTTCCAAATTCCTTTATTCAAATTTGTGGATAACCAAAGTATTTTGTTGTAGGACCTTACAGGATTTACTCTGTGCTTTTTTAACATACATCTACAGTGATGTACAAAAGTTTTAGGCAGGTGTGAAAAAATGCTGTGAATGAAGAATGCTTTCAGAAATAGAAGTGTTAATAGTGTATTTCTGTCAAATAACAAAATGGAAAGTAAATGAACAGAAGGGAAATCCAAATCAAATCAATATTTGGTGTGACCACCCTTTGCCTTCAAACCAGCATCAATTCTTCTAGGTCAGGGGTCTCTAAACTTTCTAAACAAAGGGCCACTTTACTGTCCTTCAGACATAAGATGGGCCAGACTATTGGGAGTTGAAAAGGTCATGACTTATGTGGAATAAATAATGGAATAATGACTTATGTGGAATAAACAATGCCCTGTTTTTGTGGGAGGAATAGAGCCCCATGACTGGGACCTCTTGTTGGTGTCTGAAAGGAATTGTGCCCCATTGGGAGGAATTGTGACCCGTCATTGGGAGTTATTCCTCCCCTTCATTGTTGTCAGAGGGGGGAATTATGCCCCATTGTTACTATCAGTGGAGAGAAATAGTGCCAAAGGGCCGGATAAAAGTAAGCAAAGGGCCTCATCTGGCCCCCAGGCTGCAGTTTGGAGACCACTGTTCTAGGTAGAATTGCACACAGTTTTTAAAGGTAGGTTGTTCCAAACATCTTGGAGTACTAACAACAGATCTTCTGTGGATGTAGGCTGCCTCAAATCCTTCTGTGTCTTCATGTAATCCCAGAGAGACTCCATGATGTTGAGATCAGGGCTCTGTAGGGACCAAGCCATCACTTCTAAGACTCCTTGTTCTTCTTTTTGGGGGCCGTCCTTTCGTAAAATGTTACATGTTACACCCTGAACATGGGTGTAACATGTAACGTTATGAAAAGTGAACTTATCCTTTAATGTATATGTATGAGAAAAACTCACAGAGTAATTCATGAAGAGTCTCAATACAAAATATTTTAAATATCCCCGTTTCAAATTGAAATGGAATTGAAGCAACTATAAAAATAAATAAATTCATACAGACATACAACATCAAAAGCAATTGGTTAATCAAAAACTACCATTTTATATTTTTGGATCCTTTGCGCTTTGAACAAAAAGTGAAATCAAAAGCTTAATTGCTCAAATTGCCAGATGTTCAGCCATCTCCTTAGATTTATCTGTAACTAACTAAAGTGGCAAGACTAGCTGGTTTCACTATTGCCAAGATTTCTAACTGTAGAAGTGATAAACTGCGGGTAAACTGCTAATACTAATTAAAGTAGTATTAAACCCAAAGTTAAACATTTATTATATTGCAGCTTACCAGTTCTTAGTCATGCGATTAGGGGGGGACTGACAACTCATGGGGCCCCTGGGCAATAGGGGATCATGGGGCCCCTGTGTCCTTGCCCAAACTCAAAAAAGCCTATAAAAAAGGTACCAGGGGCATCTCATGGGGCCCCCTACTGACCCTGGGCCCTCAGGCAGTGCCCGAGTTTCCAAATGGTCAGTCCGCCCCTGCATATGATGACTGCATTGGTTTTCTTTTTTAGGCTCTTCTTCATTTGTTTTCATCTGGTGATCCTGAAAGTAAGTGTGTTGTTCTTCAACAGAACAAGCTGTTCTCCAGATGTAGCAGTTACAGGTTTTGAACAAACAATTAACTACTGGTAGGGGTGCTTACAGTGTTCAGCTCTTATTTATTTATGTAAATTCTTTATCACAAAAGGAAAAACAAACAGTTTGCTGTAAGTGCTTGTAAAGTGTGCGCTGGAGTTCAGCTTTATTTTGTTAGTATATTTAAATCTGCTAGTACATCCAACACCCCTTCCCCTCAGACTGACAATGCTGCTGTCCAAAGGTGCCCCCTGTGCTCCTTCATTCAGAGTGGATGCACTCCAATACAGGAGGTGTGTTACTGGCAAGATCACCGGGTGAAAAAGCCTAAAAAAAGAAAACACATGCAGCCACCACATCTAATGATTAAAAAGCTGCAATATATACAATTTGGGGAAATTTTTGTTTTTTTAATGCTTTAAATAAAGCCATGAGTCACAGGTACAAAGGTACAAAGGTTACAGGGTTAACATATATGCCCTGGTAGGACAGTAAAATGACATTATGGAATTATGTTGTAGGTGTAAGAACTTGTGCATGTAGGCCCATGAAAACACGTCAAAGTGAGCCAGTGCGTATAAATGTATCCGCAATGTGGCTATTTGCTTGATAAACAACCCGCAATTACATTATTTTCTGTCCATCCTTCAATGCCTGTGCAGTCAGTTCTTTGCTGATAGCACTTGCCAGAGTTCCACGCATATATATCTCTCCTTTCAGAAGACTTTCAGCCGTGTCATCTTTTACAACCGAATATTTATGTTGCCCAATCCACCTGTTTATTTGTTGCCGACTGCTATGTTTATTACTAAATAAATTGCTCTATGAACTCCAACATTATTTTATTACACTGCCTGAAATAGTCCTGACTAGTATGAAATATATTGACTTTTCTCATTCTGTGGCAAGGAATTAAAAAAAAAAACTTTTACAATGAAATACTGTGTTTTGTAAGACATTCTCATGCGACATTTCGGGTAGTAAAGCGTGCATCGGAAATTACTTTATTGTGTAAGACAAATATATCCATGACAAGTACAGTAGTAATTCCCTGTCATTACTTTTCAGCTTGTCCTGCTCCATCATATTAAGGAACGATGTCTAAAGTTCTTTTTCCTATTTCTGAGCTAGCAAACATTTCCCAAAAAAATATAGACCCCTTTTTGAGTAGTAATGTATTCGATAACGACAGCCCACCTTGAGCCTTGGCTAAAGAGGACCCTACATGAGGGAATAAAGACAGGAATTTCATAGACAGACGCTTCTTAGTGCATAAGGCAAAGATGTGTAGAACAATTTGCTGTCATGACTGGTGGGTAGGGATGAGGTTGGTGCTATCTAAAGTGTAATCTGCTCCGTACAGTAGTTGATCAGAGATACCACATACTAGATATACATAAGACTTCTTTTTAATGTTTTTGTCTTATTTGCTATTAACCTCGCAATAAAAACTGGAATGATTTTATGTGTGATTTCTTTGTGGCACATACAAATTCCCATCTGCCTTTTGCCACCTATCAGGGACAGTAAAGTGCTCTCAATTTGTCCACTGAGAATTAGATTTGTAAAGACAGGACGGTTCCACCTAGTTTTGCATAGACTGTCTAAAGCCTTGGTGCCCAATCTGCAGTCCTTTTGCACTTTTGGTGTGGCCCTCAGGGTTCCTGCAGATACTTATCTTTGTTTCCCTATTGCCCTGTGCCACGCATACCCCTATGGCAGGTGGTCAGACACTATAGCTGGCTTCTGTGTTCTTCACCTATAGTAGCCCCCTTTCCCAAGCCTACTGGTACTCAGTTGCTCCCAGGACTTTTAGACAATTCTATAGTACCTTGTTTCCACGCCAGGGCAGGCATGAACTGAGCACAGCAAATAGATGCTTGCAGTTGGCAGACAGGCAGAGTTGTTCAATGACAATCCAGGTACATGGCAGGCAAGGTTCAGAATAGTAAGGGTCCATAATCAAAAGGCAGGCAGAGTTCATAGAATAGTCGATATCCAATCCAAGGTCATCAATGAGGTAATTCAAACTAGCAGAGCAGGGAAGACAAACAGGGAACTTGGAGCATGTGTTACAAACGCAATATCAAAAGCATAAGACTGCAGGCTTGGCTGGCCTAAATCAGGTTTAGTCTCCACCCAGAACCTGGCCACATCAATCACCTTGCAGGTGGACAGACAGACAGATGGACAGACAGGAAGAATGCATCATAACCAAATCCAGGATGCTTTAATGTGACCAGCAGCTGTGATAGAGCAGAAGAGCTACACGCTCCTGACACCATGTTATAGTAGTGATTTGTAGCAGCCTTATGTAATATGTTTCCAATCAATGACTGTCTCCTGAAGCATGTCCACAATCTCTGACCATCTCTTTTATTATGTCGGTAGTCTCTGATCATCTCTTGTGTCATGTCCGCCGTCAACAACAATTTTCTGTACCATGCCTATAGTCTTTAATTTTATCTTGTTGTGTTTCTGCTGTCCCTGAAATTGAATATTCACTTAATTTTAGTTGTGGTCCTTTGGTGATGTTGGAGGCTGCATTTGAAGCCCCTATTTAGAAAGCTGACCACCATTGATCTACAGTGTAATTCCAATGTGGTTGTTTTGGAAAGGCCCCTTCTTCTCTATGTTGCATTATTTGCTCATTTTTTGGCCAGGATTCTCAACAGTTCGGTATTACATCACACAGATTTTTTTGAAGCAGTCCTAGAATGTTTGAAATAGTATCTTTGGATAGTTCCCGGAGTTGGTGCATAAGTGGACAGGACTTCACTGAAACATTTAAACATCAAGGTGCATATAGGGAGCACCGTCTAGCTGCTCAATATTTAAAACAACTCTTTGCTTAGGGGGACCAACTGTACTAAGCATAAAATGCAGGTGCACATTCCTGCAGCAGCCTCCCCAACCATCTTGTCACCACTAAAGGTCGGCCATTTTCACAGGCAAATTGCAAACACATCAAGGTAATGTGTTGAAGCTCGCCACCAAGCCCGGGTCCTACAATAACTAATAGTCCTTTAAAATGATGGGCAGCTGCACTGGTCAAGAGGAATGTGCTGTGACAGGAGGGATTGGATGGCTTCTGTAGGAATTAGCAGACACCTCTAGGTCTACCATAGTTTGCCCTTCTTCTATTAGGTGAGCCTACCTCACTCCTTTTTCCAGATAATCTAGTAACCCAGAAACACAACTACTCGTGATACCGGAACACACACTGAGCTTTTGCTTTAGCAGACAAAAAAAAATCCTCCCTACAACACATTGAATTTGTATTACATTTTACTGCAAAACAGCGTTTAAATTTGTAAATGGACCCTTTAATGAAGAAATTGGGTTTTGATACACTTTTAGCTGTTAAACAACTTATTATTTGGTGACACAGTTTATTGTATTTTAGAGGAATCGTACTTTCAGTTACATGAAATCTCTTTGCTGTGTAAGCCTTAAGGGAAGTGCACTTGTCAGCTCCTGAAAAAAGGTGCTATTTATAAGAATTAGTGTAAACCTAGAGTAAGATTTAGTGGTACATAAGGATCATGTGACCTTCTTATCTCCAGCATTGTATAGCCTAGAAGCCTTCAACCTTTTCTGTGCAGATTTAGATGAAGTGCCTCTCTCCAGAGATGCAAGCTTTAGAAACAAATACATTGCTCCTGGTGAAGCTTTGCTCATGATCTGCAGCGTCTCTTTCTTCCTCTAATATGCCTCCCCATAGAATCCTCTGTTCTGTTTCACCAGAACTTTGAAGCCTTTGAAATGTACTTCCAAGCTTCCTTCCAGTTTTCGAGGTTGGATAGTGCCAATAATCTCCTTTTTAACATTTATGAACCTTCTGATGTGTTTAGATTTAAACAAAGGTTGACATGTACACGTCTAGAGCAAATGCGCATTTTTTTCTTCAGTTGGTTCCTATAGATTTCTTTATTTATGGGGTAAAATGTCATGCTGATGAAATGTATAACTGCCTTTAATAAACTTGTGTAGCTCCAGGACCTCAACAAATAGAGACAATCGCAGACCCTTGAACTCAGTCACATGTGAAAAGCGTCTGTCTAGAAACGGTTACATCTGGATATAATTACTCCACCTGGAGCAAAACAAATGACGCACAAATGCAAAACGTTGTAAAGGATAGGCCATCAGTGAAGACTTTATTATGATATTATGTTACACAATTTACATTGGAATGGCCACGGGCAGCAACAAATGTAACGAGGTAATGCTTTGTTTGAAGCTGCAATTCACAGAACACAACCGCATGTGTACTGTATTAAATTATCTTTATAGTGTTACAATTCAAGTTGGAAAAGGTGGGGCATCTATACTTCAGATCTGAACTCAAATATATTGAATTTTAAATAATATATAGTACAATTTTGTTTTATCTTTGTTTGGGATGTTAGCAGAGGTATCTGTCTGCCTCACAAATGTACTTTGGGGCAGTGCAGTCAACTCTGTTTGTTAAATGCTTTATGGCTAGTGTTAAAGCCCAGCTCCAGCTGAAAACAATCCAGTTAGCCATTGCTAAAAAAATTATAAATTACAGGAAACATACAGGCAACTTACATCCCCTTACATCCTGAGGAAGCCTGCGGTCATACACAGCAGGCGAAACGTGTTGCCTGTAGCTCCAGAGTTCCGAACATGCTGACTGACAGTTTGGCGGCTCACTGAGACTATCGGCGGGCAAAAATCACTGCACATGTGTGGACCTACTTGCTGAACAGCAGCGGACACCAGCAGTCAACTTGGAAGCCTATATGGAGCTCGATGAAAGGGGTGTAAGTTTCTGGACAAATCCCCTATATGGGTGCCACACAGTGACTGTCACTTGGCTGTAAGTGTGAGTGCAACATCTATATTATGCCTGATACTGGTATAGAGGTGTGTTTTAATGCAAAATAGGCTGAACTGTTAGATATTTCTGCCATGTGCTTACTCCATTGAACCGCAGTGTGGCGACCTTGTGTTCCTCCTTATGGATGGGTGGTCATATGTATAACCAGGGGTTAGTTGACATGTTCCATATATATAACCTCTGTGACTCATGTGTTGGTATTATGGAAAAATAGCCCAAAAGCCTTATGTAATCTATCCCTTAAGGCTGTGGTGACGGTTCCTGTGATCTGTCATGACTTATAAATGGGTTGGATACTTGGGCTGAACTTGGGTAACCTTGTGTGATTGAATAAACTACTCCCAAGGAACTACAGCTTTACTGATCTCTGACTGACTGACTGAGTTTGCCAACTTATTGCTTATCCCAGCTCTGTTGGACCAACCATTACTGCCCTCTTGCTAATTCTTTTGCTCAATTTGCAGCCACCTTCAATGCTCTCTTTTTTGCTTACCAATTCGGCGTAACAACATTATTATTACTGCTTGAACTTTAGCTATTCCTGGCATTGTGTCTAATTATGTACTGATGCCATGAATTGATGCCTGTTTAACTGCATTATGAGCGGTCTCCATTGGGTTCTTGTGGTCTGGTTTACTCATAGATGTACAGCCACTTTGTTCTTTAATTACTAATGCATCTTCGTTTGAGCAGGAGAGTAATCCATTGTGCTTAAAAATACTTGGTGACTAATTTGTTGATAGCTGTCATGTCATTCCAGACGCCAGGTTTTTATGTATTGTCAATGTTGTGATTGTAATGTAGTTTTGGATAGAGGTATTATCATATTGATATGGTGTTTTTTACATAGATTGTTAATTGATTAATGTCCTTAACAAAGAATTTCGATAATAGTCATACTATTTTGGTCGCATATAGTACCTGCTTTTTGGGGGAATTTTCACCAACTTCTTATATTTAGTGCCTTATTCTGGTACGCTGATCCTCACCTAGATTGGTGAATTAGTGTGCTTTATTTAATTTGCTCCTTATTCTGGTGCTGCTATTTGGGCAACACTTTATTTATTATTTAAAGTCCATTGTCGGCTGACATCACAGGGCTGGTCCAGGCTGGGGAAACATCAAGACCATGGGGTCAGGATCCACCCGGGAGCCTGGACCAGCATCTGGCCCAGCCTATCAGTGCACCGCTGAGAGTCTGAGCCATCTGCTCCCTCCCCCACCTCAGCCCAGCATTATGAGCACTGCGGGGGGGGGGGGGCGGGGGCAGAGAGCAGTGATTGAAAAATACCGCTCTTTGCTCAGAGCGGTGGGAAAACTGAGCAATCAGCATTGTTTGATTGCTATGTTCTGAGCCTTAGAGCCAGCAGGGGACAGATAAGGTAAGTAGGCAAGTATGATTTTTTAAAAAAATAATCCCATTTGTCTCTTTTTAAAAAGCATCTAGTCACCTCCATCCCAGTGCTGTCCCCCACACACTTATCGCTCTCCATTTCCATGTCAATCACAATGGTACATGCCTGACACTCACCAAAATAAGAAAGGTATTGAAAAAAAAGTTTGTCCAAAAACAATACTTACCTAGGCCCATCCTCTGAGACTTAAAGAAGCTCAGTCTGCCTCACCGCTGCCTCCCAGAAGCACTCAAAATCCCACCAGTATATACTCCAGTCATTGCATAATCACATTATCATGAGATTTTTCTGTACACGTCTTTTTATACTCTCTACACTTTGAGAGCAATGATGATGTTACTTGCGTCTCCAAGAAGCATTGGAATCCAGGCCAAGGCACATTTTTGCAATGTTTTTGGCAAACTTTTTCAACTGGAGAGACTGTAAGTAAAACAGGCATTCAATTTTCATGGAAGAGCCACTTTAAAGAAAATATGCACTGAGAGAAACACATGGACTTACATGGCTGAGCTCCATTTAAAAATGCTGGTTTCCTGGCTGATCTGCTTAGTTTCCGCTTCATTTATCTGGAGCAAGTATGCCGTGGGTATTGTCTTTTGATCTCTATATTCTTTTGGTCAGCCACTGAAGGCAGAGGGTCAGTAAGCTAGGCAGGCAACTAGCATTTTTGCGAGTGGTCATAATTGTGCACGTCTTCTTTCTACAGGTCTCTTTTTAAGTATTACCTTTTAATATTTGTAATTTTGAACAAACTCTTTAAAAATTTAGAACTCTTGACTTGTTCTAAAGTTAATGTGGCACCACTGGTACGATTTTCTCCACCACTCAGCATTCAGAACAGCAATTGGTTGATTGATGATTTTGACATTGATGTTGGAAAGTTGAAGTACATTTTACTATTTCTATCTTTCAATGTTCTTTTCCATCACTTAGTTTTATTGAGCTATGCCTGGGAACCTTTAAGCCGCCCATCGTGATGTTTAAATGTATAGATTTTTCTCAACAAATATTCACATCTCCAATGATTAAAGTACAGAGCAAGTACAGTTCAAACACAGGATGAAAATTATGTGAGAGCAGCACTACACAAAAACACACATTTACTCCATCCTTTCTGCACTTGCTTAAATAAATCATTTACAAAGAATAAAATACTTTATGCAGCCGGCTCGCCTTCATTAATCCTTTGATGGGAGACATATGCACCCAAATCTTTTGAGGTACAGAATATTTGACAGTCTTTCTTTCAGGCTGAGTTGCCATCAAAAGGAACTAAATGAAATATTGAGCAGTGCTTTCCATGATCCGTCCCTTGATGTTCACCATCTACCATCGTTGCAATCCTAGCTGTCATTCTTCTCACCTGCAAATTTTTAATTAATATTTCAGAGCAGATTGCCTTTTTCTAAAAATAGAGGAAAATGAAAGTGAAAGTGCTGCTTAAGGCTAAAAGCAGTGCTGAACTCCGACAGGACTGGATGCAAAATATGCCTTTGTGTGTCATGCTATTCTGAAGATTTAACAATAGTGTTTTTATTATATTATTCTCTGATTATTTTCAAAAATATTGCAGTATAAACTCTGAATAGCTTTTCTGAGGTTTTTATTTTCTATTTTTTTAACCGCCCCAAATAGCAATCCATGCATACAACTGAATGAGACAGAGAATGGACACTTACCCCCTCCCTCACTTCCAATAGAGCCTGACCCATGTGTATTTTTAGTTAGAGACAGTCAACAATTAGGTGGGCAGTGTTGAGCTTTTTAACCACTTTCCCTCCAGAGGATTTATCCCCCTTCATGACCAGGCCATTTTTTGCTGTTTGGAACTGCTCTATTTCAACTGGTAATTGTGCAGTCGTGCAATGCTGCACCCAAACTAAATTTATGTCCTTTTTTTCACACAAATAGAGCTTTCTTTTGGTGGTATTTGATCACCTGTAGATTTTACTTTTTAAGCTATAAATAAAAAAAGACCGCACATTTTGAAAAAAATAAACTATATTTTTCACTTTTGGCTATACAAAATATCCAATAAACTCAGTTAGTTATAAATTTAGACCAAAATGCATTCTGCTACATGTCTTTGGTAAAAAAAAAAACCTCAATACATGTATATTAACTGGTTTGTGTAAAAGTTATAGTCTACAAACTGTGGTATATATATTGGAATGTATGTACCGTATATACTCGAGTATAAGCCGACCCGAATATAATCCGAGGTACCTAATTTTACCACAAAAAACTGGGAAAAACTATTGACTCGAGTATAAGCCGAGGGTGGGAAATGAGGCACCTACTAGTCAATGTAAAAAATAAAGTGGGAGGAATAGTGCCCCATCATTAGTATCAGTGGGAGGAATAGTGCCCCATCGTTGGTATCAGTGGGAGGAATAGTGCCCCATCGTTGGTATCAGTGGGAGGAATAGTGCCCCATCATTAGTATCAGTGGGAGGAATAGTGCCCCATCATTGGTGTCAGTGGGAGGAATAGTGCCCCATCATTGGTATCAGTGGGAGGAATAGTGCCCCATCATTGGTGTCAGTGGGAGGAATAGTGCCCTATCATTGGTGTCAGTGGGAGGAATAGTGCCCCATCATTGGTGTCAGTGGGAGGAATAGTGCCCCATCCTTGGTATCACTGGGAGGAATAGTGCCCCATCATTGGTGTCAGAGGGAGGAATAATGCCCCATCATTAGTATCAGTGGGAGGAATAGTGCCCCATCATTGGTGTCAGTGGGAGGAATAGTGCCCCATCGTTGGTGTCAGTGGGAGGAATAATGCCCCATCATTAGTATCAGTGACACCAATGATGCGGCACTATTCCTCCCACTGACACCAATGACACTTGCTGACCCCTGTTGCAGTATGGTGCTGCTGCAGCCAGCATATGTGGTTGCAGCAGCACCTCTGCACTGCACACTTACCGGCTTTTCCCTCACTCGATTTTCGCGGGTCCGCTCGGCTTCGCCTCCTCGCCCGTGATTGGCCGCCTGTGTACCTTTCCTGAGCTACAGTTCTGGCGGCCAATCACCGGTGAGGAGGCGGAGCCGAGCGGCAGGAGTGAGGGAGTGGCCGGAGTGACGGAAGGAGCAGCGCTTCCTGGATGGATCATCGTGGGAGCCAGGTAAGAGACAGCAGCCCTCTGCCCACCCCTGTACGCGCCCCCCTTGACGGAGCCTCGCGCCCCCCCTGGCAGACGTTGACTAGAGTATAAGCCGAGGGGGCTGTTTTTCAGCACAAAAAATGTGCTGAAAAACTCGGCTTATACTCGAGTATATACGGTAGCTTTAACTTTCTGACTGCCTATCACATTTCTTGAGGTGCTAAAATGCCAGGGCAGTACAACCCCCCCCCCCCAATTACCCCTTTTTGGAAAGTAGACACCACAAGAAATGTGATATGATAAGAGGCATGATGAGTATTCTACAATATAATTTTTGTCACAGGGTTTTGAAAAAGAAAAGAAAAACATTTTTGTTTTCTTTCTTTGTTTTCCAAAAACATGTGGCAACAAATGAGATCTACAAAATACTCCCCATGCCTCTTAGCAAATACCTTGGAGTGTCTACTTACCAAAAAGGGGTCATTTGGAGGGGTTGCTTCTACTATCCTGGCATTTCAGGGCCAACATTAGAAGCTTATGCCACAAATCACCAACTCATGAAGACCAAGCCTTTTCTGACACTTTTTGTTCACATGAAAAAAAAATTTTTGCTGGAAAATTATTTTGAACCCCCGAACATTATACAATTTATTAAAGTAGAGGCCCTAGAGAATAAAATGGTAGCTGCAGGCATCATCCTGGTATAGCCACTCAAAGTCCAGCGACGTGCCAGTACATTGCTGGTCCATGTTGGGCATATATGTAACAGCAGAGAACACAGACATATGATGAATCGGGTCTGTGGACCAATATGACTGCAATTCATAATTTTTTGTAATTGCCATGTTGAATGTAACTCCCAAAAAAGTTTTAAATTCAGAAACCGTGATAGGTTTCTGTAGAATTTTCTGAGACACATATAATAATTCTTTATGTCTATAGGCGATTTTGGAATAATTAAAGAGCTGGCAAAGTAAAAAATAAAGTGTGATTTTATTTTTATCACACAATGGCTTAAAATAACAATGTAAAAGGTATCATGAACAGTTCCTTGTTGGTAAAACAGAAATATCAAAACAGAAGCTATAAAGATGTGTCACCCTTATTTTCATGGCTGTTCTTCCATGTGCTTCTTGTCTTGTGTTTTTAGTGACATGTTTTTAGAGAATGCAGCTTGAGTTTTAGCACCTGTTCCAGTCTGTCAGTTCTGTGAATAACCAAAGTGTCTTCATGCCATGCTTGTGTGTGTGTTTGAGTGTGTGTGTGTTTGTGTGAGTGTGTGTGTGAAGTGCTCTTCGCATCTCTTAGGATGTCTTTTTATGATGCATGTATACATAATAATTCGTGATCTTAGAACCTTGTATGGCAAACAATACTGCTTAGTAGAGCAATTTCATTGAAGGGAAAGGATGTTACATATATGGTCTTTTGATTGACAAGCCCATATGTAGTGACATATCGTGTGTAGTCACTCTGCACATGCCCAGTTCGGTGTGTAATGCTAGAGATTTTTTTTCTCTTCTTGGGAAAGTACATGTGATAAACACAGAGCCAATCAACACTGTCCAGACAGAGGTCAGAGGTTCTGTACCCTCCTAGAGTATAATAAAAAATCCTTCTACAAGGTTTAACCAGTGCTCTGCTGGACACTGATAGAAGTCACAAGACTGCTCCAACTGCTGTTGAGAAAAGGTATTTAGCAGTTTATATTTACTAAAATAATAGCATTTCCATGTTGTGTGTACTGTGGGAGATCAGGTGTCTTGGATGTGTCCCATATTAAATGTTAACAAAAAATGCCATCAAAGTTGTGAAAAGTTATATAAATAATACATTTAGAAACTCAAAAACTTTCAACAAAAATTTCCTGCATATGGGTTTACATTAAAAGCTCAACACTACCATAAGTTTTTTTTTCTTACATTAATTCCCTAGCAGGTGTGAAAATAAAAACCAGCTCTAGCAGGAATAATCAAATGGAGTTAAGCTTTAAACTAAATCAATGCTACTTTGCCCATTGACCAAAAACTGTACACATTTAAATAAAACCTGTATAATACATCAAGGATTCCATTCAAATAGCAGGTCTAAACGAAACTTTAACCTCCCTGGCGGTCTGATTATGTCCATATTTCTGTGCTGAAAGCGGTACATTTTTTTGCATGGAAATATGTTTTTTTTTTTTTGTAGGCCTGTCATTTTTAGGAATAACTCACTGAAATCTGTCCAAACAAGAGTCTAGTAAACATCCCGGGTATGTTAAAAAATGAAACACGAAATCATAAATTATAATTTAATAAATAATCATAAAAATATTAATATAATAATAGTAAATTTAATTCATAATGTAATCAAACCAAAAACACTGAAATTTGAAATATAGCGCCAAGTTCGCACATCACTGAGCAAAGTCGCAAAATCGTTTTCAGTGTCTGATGATGAATTTCCCCACAAATCATTATCACTCAATTCTGCAAGTGGTTCTAATTTACTATCTCTGTTCTCTAGCTGGTCTAAAACCGATTTTGACCTAAAGGGAGGCTTTTTGGATGTCATGGACATCTCTCAGTTTCCAGGTAGAAAGAAAGGTAAAAATGTTAGCAGGGCACAGGACAAAGCACTCGGGACAAAATGTATGTGAAATGCTTTGATACAGTAATGTTATACTATGAGATTTTAGTGTATTGAGTGAATGTCACGTTTTCACATTTTTAATTTCCTGCCGTTCCGTCCCCGTACGTCCTGACGTCGCAGGGAACGGAACCCAGAAGACAGATGCCGGCATCAGCCGGAGCACATTGCCGGGGACACTGCAGGGGGGACATCGCTGGAGCGCAGGACAAGGTAAGTGCAGTCCCGGAGCAGCGCAGCGAGTGTAGCTCGGGGTTACTGCTTGTAGTACACTCGGGAATACCGCCAGGGAGGTTAAAGGCATTGTACTCTTTCAAATATTTTCATTGTATTAACTAGGTATAGTGTTATGATTGATCAATTACCCTATATCCGGGCCTGGTGGGATCTGAGAGAGGCTGTGGGCTGCTTGATGGTGTATGCAGAGCCCGATTGTCATTCCCGGGGATGTCAAGAGCTGTAAAGGTGAGTGTCTTTCTCTCTGTCGCCGGGGTGGTGGGTGTTAGTGAAAGGCTCTCTTGGGTGTGGGGGGTGATGAGGCAGGGGTGTTGTTGGTCACTGTCAGACTCTTTCTGGGGGGGGGAGAAGGGGGTGTCTGGTGCTGGTCGGTGTCAGGCTCTCTACACTGGGGAGGAGGGGCATCCAATTTTTGTGTTGCCTAGGGCAGCATACAACTTAGATACACCACTGCCTATGTCTATACATTGCTGCACCTAGCTTGCCCCTAGGGACAGGTAACTGAGTGATACAGTGTCTAGTCTATGCTTCACTATTTTCTCTATGTTACATCACAAATGTTGGAGTGTTAATGTGCTAAAACACTGCATGGTGTTCTCTCTGTTAAATGCGCTGCCAGTTTGTGTTCATGCCAGCTATAATTACAGTTTAGCTCTCATCTGCAGAGCATTGGACTCAGAGATCCCGGGATTATGGGATATATAGTTTCTTCATGGGAAATGTTAGTTATCACACTACAAACAGTGGTGTATTTAGGTTTTGTGCTGCCCTAGGGAAAATCATCTCCCCCCCCCATGGAGAGACCCTGACACCGACCAACACCCCCCTCCCCCACGAAGAGAGCCTGACATTGACCAACAACACCCCAGCCCCTCACACATCCCCACCTAAGAGCACCTTCCACCACCACCGCACTCCATACACTGGCAACCCCGCCCACACCCCAGAGTGAGAGAAAACACTCACCTTCACAGCTCTGGACATGCCCGGGAACAATTGTCAGGCTGTGCATACACCATCAAGCAGGCCTCAGCTTCTCTCATATCCTACCTGGTCTCCATGCTGCTTGTGTCCCTTCTTCCATCCCTTATTTTGGGGGGCGGTGCTGCCCCCCTGAAAAATGGAGCTGCCCCCCTGAAAAATGCCGCCCTTGGCAAATGCCTTGTTTGCCTTGTGGTAAATATGCCCCTAACTACAAACTGTGGTCATATATTAACCTGTGCAGTGTCATGCCTCATATCTCATTTTTGAACACAAACAGAAATTTCTGACACAAGGATGGGATGATTTACTCTACTATAGGCTGTGCCTACAGGGGAACAAATGACACCAAAGGTGCAGATGGGAAGATTTATAATGCCTTTAAGGACCTTTAAACTAAATTAGCTGACTCGATGGCAAGAACGAATTTCTGACAAGCATTTTTTTCAATGAAAATGTATGATAATCCGTGTATGGCCAGCTTTAGTTACAATGTTGCAGTCTGATTACTCAGACTGAGGAAATGCTTCCTCCTGCCTGCAGCAGACTGATGATATCATCTTACCATGAGCAAAACTACTGACTCAAACTCAAGGATTGTTTCCTAATTTTACTCAACTTAACTTCTCTAAACCCTACTGAGAATTTGCTTACTTCACAGTTAGGTCTTGTTTAGGGGCGGACTGACAACTCATGGGGCCCCCGGGCAATAGGGGATCATGGGGCCCCTGTGTCCTTGCCCAAACTCAAAAAAGCCTATGAAAAAGGTACCAGGGGCATCTCATGGGGCCCCCTACTGACCCCGGGCCCTCAGGTAGTGCCCAAGTTTCCAAAAGCTCAGTCCGCCCCTGGTCTCGTTCATACCATACATGCAGAAAAACTGATGGAAAAAACTCAAGGATGTTTTCTAATTTTACTTCTCTAAACACTACTGAGAATTTGCATACTTGAGACAGGTCTCGTTCACACCATACATGCAAAAAAACTGATGGAAACTGAACTTGCAGAGACATCAGTTTACATCAGTTTTCATGCACGCTGCAATGAGTTATATACGCGTTGCAGATTCCTGGTCAGAAAAAATCTGTGCGTGACACCAGTGTTGTGGTATGAACAGGGCACACAGAGAACAATTGATTTTGTTGTGGCCTTGCAGAACGCGTGCAGAAAAACTGATGTCTCTGCACCATGGTGTGAACGAGCCCTTAGGCTCACTTCTTAGCTCTGTATTTTTCATGTGGTACAGATGCTGCTTATTGTATTTTAGACAGAGTATACACATAATACCATTCATCCTTATGGAAAGTGCTCAAGCACCCCCGCGCCACAAGTCCAGTCTATAGCTATGACATGCAGCTGATACTGGAGTGAGGGCACACAAAGTGGCTGGGGGAGATCAGCAGCACTGAGATACAATAAAAGGATGAACAAAGGAGAAAACTATTTTATTTTAAAAAAAGACAATTGGTGATGATACACGTTGCTTTAGAAAATTGTCATCCAAGTAGGAGATTATCCAAAAGCCATTTAAAAGTGGATTTTGTGGATTTAATGTTTTTAATATATTTTTTCTAATATTGACATATACACCAGACAACAGCTCAGAGGCTAACAGTTAAAATATACAAAGAATCCTCTCTCGACAATATTAGCATGCATGGCTGCATTTAGAAACAGAGGGGACCAAACCTGTTTTGTATTCTCTGCTAACCTCAGAAGACTCTTTTCCTCCACTATGAATTTTCTACCTCGATGTGCCCGTAAATTACAAAATGTAATGTCTTCACATATGGAAGTTTATTATTAATTTTATAGACACGCTTATTAAAGCTGCATTAAATCCCAGCTATAATATACCAGCCCCGTGGTGCAATAATTGCTTTTTGTGTGCTTTGATGCTTTGCTTTTGGCTATATTTATGTAGGAGATAAATAAGCATGTTTTTTTCCTCCTTACCTTTTTATGATCCTGGGCAACTTTCACTTTATGACGGAATGATTGTCTCTTTGTTACATTGGCGATCTAATCTTTTATTCATTATGCAGCATTAATTACACATTGCTTTGCTGTATTCCGAGCCCAGTATGGCTTTTTATTCCTGACTTGATAAATTGGCTTAAAATACAGGAAACTGAGGATTGTGAAATACATTTCACTAGGCTGGGTATTAAAGTAATTACTTTCTGCTGTGCCTTATTACTTACACTACCGGTGGCTGTTCACTGTAAAGGAGGAGTGGAGCTTTTAGCATTGAATAGCCCTCATCTCAAGTCGCAAGCAACATTCACTTAGTAAATGTAAAGAGACCCTGTAACAAACTTAAAAAAATGCAGGTAAAAGTACAAAAAATCAGGTATTTTAAATGCTTACCACCATTGCTTTTCCTTTCTATAAACTATTTTTTTCAATGTAATATGCCTTTGAACATGCTAGAAAATTTGGCTACTTCAGTAAGTGTCAATTATTTAGCACAACCCCCTTTTTTCTTGCACCAACATAGTCCTTTTTTTATATGGGATTGTCTAATTACCCCTCCCCTCTCCTCTCTCTTCACCCCTCCCCTCTCCTCAGTACATAACCTTTTATGAAGCTGTCAGTGAAGGGGTGAAGGCAAATACAATAGAGCAGTCATCCGCAACCAGGGTTCCTCCAGAGGTTGCTGGGGGATTCTTGAGCTGTGGCTAATTGACCTCCCATTTGATGGTGCCTGTTTAGTTCCAGGGTCAACACCACTTGGCAGAGCCAGCTGCAGAGCACCATTGATCTTTTTAACTGTCTATAAAGGTGGCACCCTTGCCACCATTGAAAGCGGTGTATTGTTTCCATTGGCCATTTTAGCAGAAGTTTCTTAAGTTGTTAAAAAATTTCAAGGGATCCCCTTTGGTAAAAGGTTTAAAAACGGCTGCTGTAGAATTTTGCTTGAGTGACAACTCTGACTCTGCTGGTGCAGTTGGTATCACATCCAAGATGGTGGAGCAGCAGTCTCTAAGCTTTTACATGGGAAGCTTTAACAGTTAAACAGCCATAAATATGCTCAAAAAAATATGAAAATTGTTGTTGCAGATTCCTAGTCATTTGAATATATATATATATATATATATATATATATATATATATACATACATACATACACTCACTTAGGTACACCTTGCTATTGCCAAGAAAATTTCCCTCACACTATTATACGCCTAACCTGAACCATTGATGGAAGGCAGGATGGTTCCATGCTTTCATGTTTTTTACACCAAATTCTGAGCCTACGATTTGAATATTACAGCAACCAGTCTAATCATTCTCCTCTGACCTCTGACGCCAACAAGGCATTTTTGTCCACACAACTGCTGCTCATTGGATATTTTCTTTTTTTTGGACCATTCTCTGTAAAGCCTAGAGATGGTTGTGCATGAAAATCCCAGTAGATCAGCAGTTTTTTTAAAAAGCCCGACTGTCTGGCACCAACAACCATGCCACATTCAAAGTCACCTTTCTTCCCCATTCTGATGCTTGGTTTGAACTTCAGCAAGTCGTCTTCACCACGTCTAGATGCCTTAGTGCATTGAGTTGCTACCCTGTGATTGACTGATCATCAATTTGTGCTACCAAGCAATTGAAATTGTATACCTAATAAAGTGGCCACTGAGTGTATATATATATATATATATATATATATATATGTATATACTGTATATTTCTCCTGCATCAACAATTCACTTCTTTCACAAGTAAAATGGCCCATGCAGTAAACAGCAAAGTCTACTTAATATAGGGACTTGGATTAAGAATATGCAGGGTAAAAAGGTTATTAGATATACTTACCTTACTAGAGCTTTTGCCCATGGCACCTAGGAGAGATTGATGGCACCATCCTTCCCATGAAATCCTAATGGAAATGCTAACCACCCAAAATTTCACAAGAAGACACTCCTGCACTGTTCTGTGGTGTTAGCTTGAAACATTTTGGATGCTTGGCATTCCCTGGAATTGGGTTGAAAGTATGGTGATGTCACCCCTTCCCCCAAGTGTAGAAGCCTGGATAAGGTAAGTCTATTTAAGACTCATAAGGATTATTTTACCTTTCCTGCTGCCAACTGCTATGGGGAAGGAGACCCTGATAAGTTAAGTGGAAGTTGCATTTAACTACAATGTTCACTTTAAAGTGTGTGTATAGAACAACTTATTTTTTGTTACTTTATAATTGACAGCCTTGTGAATCTTATTATTTGCATGAACCATTACACAAGCAACATCACCGAAGTGTATATGACCATTGAGTATCAAGCATAGTCATATGTTACATGCTGAGAAATTTCTGCAGTGTCTCTCATTAATATTCACAAATTATTTTATCTGCTCAGATGATAGTTCCTAGGTAGATATTCTGGTGATGTGTGCAGGTGACAGGTGCCCTTTACCAACCTGTTAAATCCCATGTAATATGAGCAGTGTGCCTTCGTCTAATTATGGTTAGAAACATAATGATGATGTCAGTTTATTTCACTAATACAAAGAACTCTGTTACTAATTATCAGACTAGACTTGTTGTCTGATTGTCAGATACAATTTCACTGACAAATAGCTTAAAACTAATACTGGGCCCTGCAATTCATGCCACCTTACAACCTGTGTTGTCATAAATCAGGCAACAGATGCAGATACTGATAAGAAGTTTTTTTTTCATTAAAAACTTTTTTTTAAATAGAATAAATTCATCACATGTGCTGATACTCGTCAATGAAATACATTTTTAAAGGGCGAATCAGGGGCAGACTGACCATTTGGAAACTCAGGCACTGCCCGAGGGCCCGGGTTCAGTAGGGGGCCACCCATGAGATGCCCCTGGTACCTTTTTCATAGGCTTTTTTGAGTTTGGGCAAGGACACAGGGGTCCCATGATCCCCTATTGCCCGGGGGCCCCATGAGTTGTCAGTCCGCCCCTGGGGCAAATAAACTCAAGAGTTCCTGGCTCTGTTCCTTACACATGTTGGTATTGTATTTCACTTGCTGCCACAGGGGTGTCCTGGTGTTCAAAATGACACCAAGGTAGGCAGAGTGATATGTTCTACAGGATCTCAGCAACAACCCTTTGTAATATGGACTGAAATTCTGAAAGTGTGTGTTCAGCCTTGCTTTATCATTTAAACACACTGGGTGTTATCTACTAAACATGTAGAGCGCAAAATCTGGTGCAGCTCTGCACAGAAACCAACAAACTTCCAGGTTTTATTTTCAAAGTGTAATTGAACAAGCGGAAGTTAAAATCTGATTGGCTCCCATGCACAGCTGCACCAGATTCTGACTGCTCCAGTTTTAGTAAATCTCTTCCTTATCTCATATAAATAATAATAATACATTTTCTGTGTTTGCAGGTCTGTGGCTGGAGTAGACTCAGATCCGGGAATGGTACACATGGAAATACTAGATTCAGATGGAGGTATGCTGTATCATTTTTACTGCCTGGAAATACAGTGGTTACTGAGGTTATTGTGGTATTTGAGGAGGGATTTCAGCAAACTATCAAAAATAAAAGATAAATGTAAAATAAATAAATAAATAAAACATACTCACCAGTCCATGAGGTCTTCCTAGCACCCAAAGTTTTTGCAACCTTCTTTTCTTGTGCCGTAATTTTGGATTTGGGAGCTGGCTGCTGGTTTCTGACTACTCAGTTGACCCCCCCGCAGCCCATTCCCACTTCTGCAAATGCATGTGCGTGATTGCCAACTGCCGTGTGAGGTGGCTGCAGGTGGGGTGGTCAGGGTAGGGGTAGATCTTCTACGAATGGACAAGGTAGGAGGAAGTAACTCCCAGCACCAAGTAAAAAGGGTACTCTGCTCCTCCCCCCCCAAAAAAACTGAAAATGTGTAATAGGTACGGGGAGGATTAGAATCATGCTAAGTCGTTTTTTGGAATTAAAGTCTGCTTTAAGAACTCCAAGTCCAGTGGCCATGATCACTGGGCAGTGATGTACTGGGAATGTCTTTTCATTTAGGGGCACCACTAAAATACACTCCCTGTGCTGAGCTGTATCACAAGCTGAATAGGGGATGGAGAATACATGTTAAAAAAAATAGATTAAAGCTTAAAAACTTCTAGAGCTGCCCAGAAAAAACTGTAAGCTAACGTGATCAGCACTATGGACAGTTCATAGAACTGTACTTCTAATGATTCATAGTCTGCTGGTACTGTTGTAAAGCTAAAAGACATTTAGCCCAAGGTATTGTTTGCTTCTTCATGCATTCATAAGAGAATGATAAATCATGGGGAAATTAAGATGCCACTGTGTGTAAATGCCTTAATGAATTTCCTGGTGCTCAGATATTTCATTCTTTTCCATTTTAGAAAGGTGGGAGGTTTGCATGGTCTTTGCAGGCAGAATAGTGGGTTCAGCCTATGCAGCCTTCGGTGTTCCACCAGTGCTGAGAGTGAATATTACTGACACCAGGATTCCCTGTCAGAGGCTTAGAGCCTATGTTGATGGGCTTTGGGCTGTGTTGAATAGCTTGCTTTTGAAAAAGAGTTTGAGAGAAGTCAGAATTCATTGACAGGACATTTGCAGTTCACCTCCCTCTAACCTACATTTGACCTGCATACAAATATGCTCAAAAAATAGCTCATGTACTTTTTCAAGCATAAAGCTGGTCATAGACTAATCAAAATCTGTTCGGTTCCGCAGAAACCTGCCGTTTTTCGATCCATCTATGGGCAGGCTGGTTGTACTGATTGACTTCAGTACATCCAGCATGTCAGGTTTTTTTTCTTGCAATCACTGCTGGCAACTATAGTGTTCTGCCGGAGGGGAAGGCTCCCCACATCACTGGCAGAATACAATAGCACTGCCGGAGGGATTTGATGGAGGTGTTGATGGGAGAATCAAGCTATTTTTTTAAATTCAACCCATGGCCTTCCTGAGGAATAGAGCACAGGAAGACTGAGCATGCAAGTTTGAACAGAAGCAATTAGAAAGAATGCAATTCTGCGTGTTGAGCATAGTCAGCCCTGGGGGGACAAATTTAAAGATGCCTAAATATGAATGTCAGCTTAGACTTGTATGAGGACAAAAGCAGTTCTGATGAAAACACAAGCATTTACTCAGACAAGCCCCCATCTGCAGTTACAGCTTGGACTGCAGACAAACTGAATGGAAAAAGACACTGTTTACACTTGTGATAAGAGCTCTCAAAGCACAATTACAGACAAGGTAGAGGTTACATGTTCATAATGGATTGCTATCTCTGGCTGTGTTTTTAAACACTTGTTATCCTTTAAACAATAAATCATCCAGAGGCTCTATAGAGTGGCACTGTTTCAATGGATCATGACTATATATACTGTACATATTTTACAGGTGTCAAATTTAACAACTGTTCACTGCTGATACTATTCCATGATCTGGGTAAATACATATACTATGCCAAAAGTATATACTGGCAAGTACAAATGGGTAAACTGAAAAGGAAAGAATGCCAGAACAATTCTCTTCAATAATTCAGGAGGAAATTGTAAATATTTTATAGTATCCACCTATGTTGTGTTCTTTCTATATCTGGAGGGTAATCTTTTGTGAATAAATCATATTCAGAATAACAAAGTGTTTATTATTTACTAGGTTTATTTCAATGTTCTAAATGCTTGTGAATGATGACACATTTTTTTTTTACACCATGCAATTCTCCTTGTCACCGACCATGTTACAAACAATGGCTACTGTAACTATAGCCAAAATCAATTTTAGTCTCAGTTCTATCTCATGGTGGCCTCTTATATTTCTTGGAGACAATTAGATGTTGTTGTACTAATTTGTATTTCTACCCCTTCCATATGGCCAAATTATTAGTGCTCATATCATACACCCAGATACCTCAATTATTTGTTTATTCTATATGAAGAAAAAATCATATGATGAACACTACACCATCATTGTGTCATGGCCATTGGGTGGTATTGAGAATTGTCTAAGTCAATTTTGTGCACTGATGTGTGGGGCTCTGGGAAGATGTTTAGACAGCCTTAAAGTGGTCATTCAGTCTGATTATAAATTGGATTTATTGCTTAGGCAATCCCTTGCACTGCATAGTTGCTGGTAAATCTAAAGAACAGAGACTACATGATGGATAGTAATGGTTTCAAGAGAGACTCAGTAGGTTGGATGTGGACTCCTTGAGTAAAACAGGAGAGACAAGACTCTCAGATTTGGAGTAAAGCTGGTCATACCCCAGCAGAAATTGGTTCACATTTTTTAAATTAAAATTGTTACTGATTTTACAATGGTTAGTGAGGTCAAATCGATGCTTCTTTTCGACTGCAGTGACAAAAAAAATTCAAAGTAGGATGAAATTTTTTTTCTGAACAAATTTCTAACAGTATGTGTAGTTTTCGTTCAGGACACTCCATTTGTTCTAAAATGAATATTAATAGCCTTTGATTGTACTGAGAATTTTCATACGACATTCATTAAAAAATTTACTAGTGTATGGGCAACTTGGGGCCCATCTGCATGGATGCTTTGCTCAAATGCGAATGTCAGAGGGAGGAATCAGCAGATTCCTGCCTCTGCCATTCGTACCAGGGCAAACACTCGTGGATATGTAATCTACGGATGGCCAAGGCAATGGTCATCATAGCCTTCCGGAATTTCTTTTCTGTTTTTTTTCTATTTTGCAACAAATAGCTGAAGAAAATCCAGCACAACCAAAGAACTGAATTTCCATTTGAAATACATATAAAGGAGGTGACTGTGTCATTGACCCACCTCTGCCACTTAATATAACTTTGAGTTCTGTTCCACCGACATGCTCAGCTGTATAACCTGACATACAGGAAGCTTGATTGCAATTCACAGAAACTAGTTTCAGGGAATAATATTATTAGGAACAAAAATTCGTTTTTAGGAATTTTCAAGAAATTTTTTTGTTTTTGTCTGACATTCCTTTGTAATTTTCAATCAAACCCGTATTCATTCTGAGCTATTTCTATACACACACATACACATACGTTATATGACTTGTACCTCCAGCCATATTTTATTTATTATGGGCTAGAAGGTGTCACCTGAGACTGTGAGAGATACAACACACTTGTGTCTGGATACATTTGTCTCCCAGTGGTTGTCGACCTGCGCGGCACACACCCCGTATTTTAACTGCAAATAAAAGTGGTCAATATTTATATTGTGCAAACCGCCATTCTTCCCTCCAACTGCCTCTTTGAGATGCTTAATGTTTCCTGTATTGATTTTTCTCCGCAGCTTATCGATATGTGACATGCCAGATTCAAAACTGCTCTGACAAAACACGAACATTCCCATTCAATGGGTACATTGATCGCAATTCTTTAACTGTACAAGATGATTACATCTTTCTCAGGGTAAGTGGCATAACATTAATATCGCCTTGAGCACTTGAATTATGGGTTATTAAATAACGTAAGTGGAGCTCAAAGGGAATTTCAGTTCTACACCAGTTTTTTGGCTATATAAAGGTCATATTGATGGAATCGTGTAACTGAGCTATTGTGTCTTTCTGCTCTGCTACAGTAGATCAGAGAATACTGTAATAGTGGCAATCCTAAATTGATTCCTAAGGCTATGTCCGTGCTACCTCCCTATCCCTTAGATAAGTTGTCTTCTTTAAATGCTAATAAGCTAGAGATATGGCAAATTAATTGGGAATAACCATATCTCTCGCTATACATTTTTATTATCGTAATGAACATCTTTAATTAAAAGAGTGAGTGTGTTAATATGAAAAGCTGCAAAATGCTTTTATTTCTTCTTTAGGTACCCTAAAGGCAAGGCTTTTTTTTCAGCGGGAACATGAGGGAATGTGTTTATGGCATCTCCAGCACTGAGTGTATGTAAAGGCAAGAGGTGATGTGGTGTGCTGGAGAGTTGATGCTGACTGCTGGGGGATCTATTGTTGCTGAGTGTCTGCTGTTCCTGTTGGGGGATCTATTGTTGCTGGGGGTCTTATGTTGCTGGGGGGTCAATTGTTACTAGAAGGAATCTAGTGTTGAGGGAGTTGTCTTTTGTTGATGGCTGTTGCACCTGGAGGGACTATTGATTCTGGTTGCTGGGCAATCTATTGTTGCTGGAGGAGGTCTACTGTTTCTGGATGAATTTATTGTTGCTGGTGTGAATTATTGTTTCTGGAGGGGTCTATTGTTGTTAGGGAGGTATTTTGTTGTGGGGGAGGGGGGGTCTCTTTTTGCTGAGGGGATCTGTTGGTGCTGGATGCAGGGGATCTATTTTACTGATTTTTGTGTTATTATTAAAGCGGAGTTCCAGCCAAAAGTGGAAGCTCCACTTTTCTGCCTCCTCTCCCCCACATTTGGCACCTTTTGGGTACCCCCCCCCCAAAGTTCCAGAACTGAGCTGGAAGTTTGGCACCCCCTGCAGCCCGCTAGAACACTTCCATGGTCTCAGAGGACTGCAGCCCATTCATGAAGCGCAGCACGCTTCACAGAAGCGCATTAGGAAACTGGTGGTGAAGCTGCAAGGCTTCACTGCCGGTGTCCCTTAGTCAAGATGGCGGTGCCAGCATCTGGCAACTGATTGAAGAACTGGCTCAGGATGAGGACACCACTGGATGCATGGACAGGTAAGTGCCCTAATATTAAATGTCAGCAGCTACAGTATGTGTTATGGACCCACCGGCGGTAGCCTCTAGCGCTCCACAGACCAGAATTCCCCAGGGCGCGGAATCTAAGTCCCGACCTGCTTGTTCACCAAAGCCCCTGATGGTGGGGATGGACTTGGAGCAAGCCGAAACTAGGTCGCGGCCCCTGGGTGCAACCAGCTGTGGTAGAGGCACTTGTCGGTGGTACGTAGCAGGTGAGAGTCTGATGTGAGGAGGCGGAGTGAGCGAAGTCAGACAGGCCAGGTCGGTAACAGCGGAGGCAGGTCGGTACAAACGGCAAGCAGAAGAATAAACAGGTCACAGTCCAGGTTCGGCAACAGGAGATCAAAGGTACAGGATTAGACAGTAGAATGGTCAGACAAGCCAGGGGTCAGAGCAGGAGACAGTCAACGAATCAGGGTCAGGCAGGGTCGGCAGCAAAGCAATCTCTCAGGACACAGGATACAGGAAAAGACCATACGGCAACTAAAGCACAGTCAGAGCCTGTTTAAAAAGGGCTCCTATTGGTGCCAGGCGCGCGTCCGCAATCGCGCATGCGCAAGCGCCGTTGCTCTCGCGGGCTCCCAGGTCCTAGTGCCCGCATGCTAGTGCGCCCCGGCATACCGCGCATGCGCAGACTCGCGCGCCGCTGTCCAGCCCGAGATCCCTGACAGTATGTGTAGCTGCTGACTTTTAACTTTTTTTCTGGGGGCTGGCAGTGGGCAGAACTCTGCTTCAAATTCCACAATATAATAATTGGTTCTGTATTCTCTAAAAGGGGAGGTACTGGGATCAAAGGATGGTGCTCGGAATTGGGTTGGGAGGTGGAGACAAGGGGTGACTCGGATGGGGGGTGTATCTTCACCTATTCTTTAAGAAAAAAACCCTGCCGGAAGGTTTTCATACATGGACAGATACTGCCAAACTATATGTATGATATGGTATAATTTATTCAATGCTTGGCAGGCAAGTCATTGTATAGGGATGTTAGTGATTTTTTTCAGTTGGAAAAAATGACCCAATCGCTTACACAGCTCTTTTGAGCCAAGTAGAAATAAACTGTCCCTCCTAGTTACTGCCTCATGGGCAAGTTTAGTGAAAGGTTGCCCAACATGCACTAGATAGTGAATGTACATGTTAGGGGGGAATGGAGAAGCATTTGGTTCAAGATGGTCTTGCACTCACTGGTACTACTTTCTTCAAGGATAAATCCACATTCATGAAAAAAATATAGTAAATGAACAAAAATAGCACATACATTGTACAATTACTACACAAGCCATGTTGTAATTTAATGAAACTAAAAATTACCTTTCCTTTTCAGCTACTGTAATTTTCTGTAAAATTCAATGCAATATGGCAACCTGCAGATCTTCTGTACATAGCTGGTGTATAGAGCACACCCAGAAATGTAATTTCCTGCTTATGTGATTGGCTTACTGATTTTCCCAGAAGTCTGCACTAAGATACAAGTCAGGTTTTAGGCATCCCCTGAAACAGAAAAACTTTTAATGAGATACTCCCCAAGGGTAATTCAGGGGATGCAGACACTGCAGCCTCCCTTATTAGAATACAAAAAATGCATCAGCTGAATTATAATGAATCAGATCCTCCCATGAAAGAGTCAGTCTGGAAACGCAAGAATAGAATTGTAACCAGGCTACAGACATTTAAATAGTCACATATTCTTAAAAAACTGAAAATAAACTTTAAAAAAGCCCCATCAATCCCTGTAGCTGCAAGCACGGTGAAGTAAGTAATCCTCAGATTAAACAGAACAAGATTTTTTTGGTGTTTGGTAGCTCATCTTCCTCCTTCCAGTAATGAGATGGCAGCCTGCCAGCTTTCTAATCTCTAATGTAAATAATAAGCATGTGCACAGGAACAGGGGAGAGAAAATAGTAATGAGACCTGACTTCCAGGACTCCACTGCTTTTGCAGTGGAACTTGAGGATAGATAGCTCCACAGTATTTGCAAAGATCATTGAGGTCTTAATTAAAAGTTGACTGAAGCTAAATATGGGAGACATTGAAGCTTGTCAACTCCTTCCATTAAAGTCTAAGATAACACGCTATAAATTTGCCTATAGCGTTTAAAGCTCATTTCTGGCACATTTACAGCGTGTTTGACAAACTTTTATCAAACATCAGTTGTTTCCTTTATTCCACTTCTACAAAAATTACTTGGAGGACGTCTGGGGTGTGAATTTGTCCTGAAAGTGAACTGGGAAAACTGGCCTCATGTGTAGGCAAGTAGATGTTGGACACTATCTTTTATGCCATGCTAGGCCAATGTACTATCGGCATGATGTATTTGAAATGTCGACATATTGGGAATGCTAATACTATCTATAAGAAAGACAGTATTTCTGTAACAGCCTAGAAATTCGGTATTGCATTGAATACTAGCACATTATGAAAGACTTACCTATATATGAAGCCTTCCAGCAGAGAGCTATCGCGGCTCCCCGAGACTTCCATCTTCATCTGGTCTTCCTTCCGGGTTCGCAAGCTGTGGCCATCTGATTGCGCGCGATGTCGTCACTCCCGCTTATGCGCGAAGGGAGTTTTGGTCGCAGCATGGCACTCTCAATGGACGACACGCCATCCATTGAGAGCGCAGTGCGCATGCTTCAACAGCAAACATCTCCTAAACAGTGCACGTTTAAGAGATATTTATACAGTACTTACCTGTAGATAAAAGATGCAAAATAGAGTTTACGTTCACTTTAAGTGACAGGTATATTTGACCTACAGTTGACCTCCCCCTGATCTGCAGTTGACCTGCTTCCAGTGGGTTTTTCATTCCCATAGACTTGTATCAGAATAAAAATCCTGTCTGACATGAAAAGAAGTCCATCAACTCATATCAAAATTGTAAAAGTATGCAACAATAAACAGGTCTGTGATAGTGTTGCTTCTAGTCATTCACTGGTACATTGTTATCTCACAGCAAGACATCATGAGCATTGCTTGTATACCATATACAGTGAAGGAAATAAGTATTTGATCCCCTGCTGATGCATTTCTTTTGAATTTTTTGTTGCTATTCTGTCTCTCAGTGTTACAATACACCTACCATTCAATTTTTAGATGGATCATTTCTTTGTGAGTGGGCAAACATTCAAAATCAGCAGGGGATCAAATAATTATTTCCTTCACTGTACATAGTGCTACTAGTATGGAATGCATGGTACACCACAATTTATGAGCTGCATTAGCTCATTAGTTGCATTTTGTTTGGGAACTCATGTTATGGACTACCATAGACAACTCGTTGGTTTAAATTTTGACAGCCATGTATTTGACATCACACTTCAAGTTTTGACCTTTAATGCTAATATTTATCTTTATTTTCTATGGGGATGATGTTCTGTATTATGATCCAACTGATACGGTATTTTCCTTTTATTAAGCGATTGATGGACCCCTTATGTTTTTAAATATTAAACATTTTGCAGTAAAAGTAAATATTTTTTAAGGCTGGTGCAGTATTATCTGAGAGACCACCCACCACCAAAATCCTCCTTCCTTGATTTGGGTTGTTCATCCTCCATGATTTATTTATGTCAATATTGAGGAGATGGTGGGCTATTTCCATGTTGGGCCCTGACAGAATACATCTCTACTACAATCATATAAGCATATAAACTCTAGGGCCAATTTCGGATGGAAGTTTATTAATCTGGCAGAATGTTTTTGGGGCATGGGAAACCTATAAAAAAAACAACCGAAGACCTAACATCTGTCATTTGCTTGCTGTAAATTGAACCAGTGAAACTAGTGCTCTGCCACATCTCAGACACTTTGAAATAACTGTCGGATTCTGATCACAATCTACAGTATACAGTGTGTGAAGGATATGGTAATGTATTTTCATGACACCACTATAGTACCTTAAAATACATAGTAACCAATCTTTAAATGAATAATATGGATCTGAACCTTTTGAGGTTAAGGATCATGCTCCTAATGCTTTTTTTACAGAACAATTGGCTAAAAAAGTCAACGGGAGTGTCTGCTTCTGGACTGGAGGTATTAATGGATTCTTATAAGTTTACCTAGAATCTCTCTTCAGTTTCAATCAGACATGGTCTTTGCTAAGAATGAAAATCATTGCCTACTGAAATCCATAAGCATCTTACTTAAGTTAATCACGTTTCGCGGTTCAGCTATCCTCACACTGTCTCCTTTATAACAAAACTATCATCTTAGCAAGCTCCATAATTGACTAAAAGGGTTTAGATAGAGTAAGCAGCAGGCCTGACTACCCCTGGGGATTATATTTGTCTTACCAGCGCTGGCTAAATTACAGAATGTTATGTTTACTTAATACCTTGAATCTACACACACACACTTATGTGAATATCAAGAACTCAGTCTCAATATTAAACCCTTAAAACATTAATTTTTATTTCCTGTGGTAGGTTTACCGAAGATCCAGGCATGTTCATGCTATTTTAGTTTTTTCTTTCCATTGAATCCTGCGGGAAAGAAGATTTAAAAGGATTGTTTAAAAAAACAGAAGCACTTAGAATGCAGCAAAAAAAATACAAAATCTCATATAGTACTGCAAGACATCTACTCTCAATCATGTGGCATTTTTACTGGGTTTTTTTTCAGTTTTTTGGTGGACAACAGTCTTGGTCTGGGTTAGGGGTCTTCAAACGTTCTATACAAAGGGCCAGTTTACTGTCCTTGAAACTTTATGGGGAGCAAGACTGTGACTACCAGGAGTAGAATATGTCCTGGTGTCAGTGGCAGTAAACAATGCCCTATCTTTGGAATTAGGGGGAGGAATAATGCCCAGTCATTGGTGCCTGTGGCAGGAAGAGTACCCCATCTCTGGTGGCAGTGGGAGGAATATAGACCCATCATTGGTATTAGTGGAAGGAATAGTGTTCCAGCATTGTTATTAGTGGTAGGAACAATGCTCCATCATTGGTGTCAGTGGGAGGAATAGTGCACCATTGTTGGTGTCAGAGGCAGGAATAGCGCCCCATCATTGGTATCAGAGGGAGGAATAGTGCCCCATCATTGGTATTAGTGAGAGGAATATTGCCCCATTGTTGGTGTCAAGTTGGAGGAATAGTTCCCCATCATTGGTATTAGGGAGAGGAATAGTGCCCCATTGTTGGTGTCAGTTGGAGGAATAGTTCCCCATCATTGGTATTAGTGAGAGGAATAGTGCCCCATTGTTGGTGTAAGTGGAAGGAATAGTGCCCCATTGTTGGTGTCAGTGGGAGGAATAGTGCCCCATCATTGTTATTAGTGAGATGAATAGTGCCCCATTGTTGGTGTCAGTGGGAGGAATAGTGCCCCATTGTTAGTTTCAGTGGCAGGAACTATACCCACTGTTGCCGACATTGAGGTAAATAATGCCCCAAGGGCAGATACAAGCAAGCACAGGGCCACATCCATCCCCAGGGCCGCAGTTTGGAGACCACTGCTCTAGGTGATGTTGGAGAGAAATTATCTCTTTCCCGTTTCCAGTGACAACAGGACAAAAAATGAAAGGAAGTAATGGGAGACTCCCCAATGATGATAGAGACAACTAATAAAAACTTGACAGAGTTCTAACCCTACACTGCTTTCTAAACACTAGACTTTGTGCTTTGCATCACTTAAATAGAAGCTGACATGTCTTGAATTGTGGGTGGTTTTCACAAGATGCACTTAGTTCTACCAAATACATACTGCACTTGAAGATTTTAAACCGAAAAATGTGGACAGTATTTATTCCAAGTCAGCCATCATATAGGAATGTCTATGTGTACAGCGTAGACGTGTGCACATAATTGTCCTGTAGACAAGCGTTTGACATATTGTGCAAGATTACATACAGTCTTATTCTTTATCTATTTAGTGTTAAAGTGGTCATAGTAGACTGCTGACACTTCTTCAATACCAGTATACAGGGTTTTCTGCCAATTCTCTGCCGCTTGAGCCTGCTATGTTTGGTGAGTCTCATTATAGGGCAGCTATTATTATTATTATTATACAGTATTTATAAAGCGCCAATAGTTCGCTCAGCGCTGTACATTACAAAGGGAGACAGAACATGTGACAGAACAATACCAATACAATGCAAAACATGAGGGGATCGAGGGCCCTGCTCTTTCGAGTTTACAATCTAGGAATAGAGACAAAACTTACAACAGCTGTGCCTGCAATGTAAAACCACATAGGTAACGCATTATTATTCATGAATGACATCTTGTGATACATTTGTAAGACAGTCATCATATGGATCAAATTCCAAATCAGATGGTTACCGCTGGATGCGCGGTAATACGGTAGCTTCGGCTACATACAGTATACAGTATATATATATACAGCCCGCTGGATGCGCGGTAATACGGTAGCTTCGGCTACATACAGTATACAGTATATATACAACCCGCTGGATGTGCGGTAATACGGTAGCTTCGGCTACATACAGTATACAGTATATATACAGCCCGCTGGATGTGCAGTAATGTACATACAGTATACCGTGCTGAGCCAAGCTGGCTCAAAACAAATGTCCCTATGACAGATTAATCTGTCAGCCCGCTGGATGTGCGGTATATACAGTATACTGAGCCAAGCTGTTTCAAAATGTGCCAGTACGTCCCTACGGTAATCAGACCGCCGGATGTGTGTATATACAGTAGCTGAGGCTACATACAGTATACGCTGGGCCAATCACGTCGAACGATGTATTCTACTAATGAATACAAAGCCTGCTCGGATTGGCTGAGGTTGTGACATCATCAGCCCACCTCTCTGACTCAGCCAATCCGAGCAGGCTTTGTATTCATTAGTAGAATACATCGCTCGCCGTGATTGGCCCAGTGCATACTGTATGTAGCCGCAGCTACCGTACATACACGCATCCAATGGGCTGATTACAGTAGGGAAGTACCGGTACGTTTTGAAACCGCTTGGCTCAGCGCAGTACACTGTATATACCACACACAGCGGGCTGACAGATTAATCTGTCATAGGGACATTTGTTTTGAGCCAGCTTGGCTCAGAGCAGTATACTGTATGTACAGTATTACCACACATCCAGCCAGCTTGACCCAAACAAACTCAAGGTTCACATTTTATACCCGGCGTATAAGACGACCCCCAATTTTTGGGGTATATTTTTAGGTATAAAAAGTAGTCTTATATGCCAGAAATTACTGTATATTCCCAAATTACTCATTATACACTACACACGGCCATCTCTGTCCAAGCCATGCAGTATAAAGAAATTAAGCAATTAAAAAAGAAAACACTATTTCTCTCCCTCTTTCTCTCTCTCTCTATAATATTTGCAGGTCTTGCATCCACCAGCAGATCATGACCATTTCACAGTGGGAGTAAGTTTTTTTTTTCCTGTATAGAATGTTGACCTTTTGCATGGCATTCTCCACCTGGAAGTAAGAAATATCATATGTAATATTTATTATTTTCCTTTACAAAGGATCTTTAGAAGAGGAATCCCCAAAGAGGGACAAATATTGAGGAGAGGTGCAGAAGAGACTACCATAGAATAATTATTTTTAATCCAATTGATATGGTAAATAGAGAAATGAGTTGAAGGGTGGTTAAGGTTTTGACTTACATAAGGAAAGGTTGCCAGATGCCATAGGGGATCTCCAACTCCAAACTTGCTAGTGAAAAAAATCTCTTGATAAGGGTCAAGTTGCACTCAAGCTGTTAGGGGAACTTCAGAGCTTATAACCTCATTGTGGTCTGCCTTGTGCATAGATAAGGTAATGAGGTTAAAAACCCCTCAGAAAAGAGCATAGCAAAGGCACCCACTGGAAAGGATTGTAATCTTCTAAATTGAAGAATCCACTGAAAAGGACATGTGGGTAAGTTCACAGAATTTTCTTAAAGTGTCACTAAACCGACAACAGTAAAATCAGTCTGTACATGCAGTAAGGAATACTTGTTATAGTCACTATGGAACCTAAGGGGTTAATCCTACGCATTGTGTAAAAATGCTGTTTGATCCTGTCTTCTATGATCCTCCTTTTCTTCCAGTGCCCCCCTCTCCTGATAAGACATATAGTGTGGAGTCACTCTGTACATGCTCAGTTTGGTGTGTATTGCTAGAGAGCTAAAACAGATGCCACTATGCATAAACACATGCACATAGATAGAACCTAAACTAATAAATAGGGATATATATATACTGACCACAAGGGCCAATACGCCTTTGTAACATATAGGGTATATCCCTCAGATGTCAACCGGTCTACAGGTCCACAGTAGATTCCACCTCAAGCGCTGTTATCCAAAGACCACCTCCAGCCGCTGTATAATGGTGGTAATATGCCACCAGATGATGCTCAGAGACATAAACAGAGACCTCCCATAGTGTGATACAGTAATGTTTATTGAAAAAAATATATAAAAAAAAATATATAAAATGCCCAATACCCTATATGTTACAAAGTCGTATTGGCCCTTGTGGTCAGTGCGGGGAGGTGAGGAGGCACTCAGACCATTATAGGATTGTGGCACCATTGGCACTCTCACGGCTCCTAAAGGCTCACAGTTTTTGTTTGAAGTGGACTGTATACTATTCACTTTATCACTTGTTGCAGTGTGTCATCTTTTTGCATGGTTTTGTGTACAACCACCACAAGCATATAGTCACGTTTTTTCCTATTGGGGGATATACAAGGGGTTTTTTATCCTTGTATGCATGATTATCTGTGTAACATCGGAGAGTATATATATCCCTATTTATTAGTTTAGGTTCTATCTATGTACATGTGTTTATGCATAGTGGCATCTGTTTTAGCGCTACACCAATTTTCTTATTTTTACTTGTGTACATTTTGGTTAAAAGGAGGGTGTTGGCAGCTTAGTGTTTCATTCATCTGAAGCGCAGGAGGTTTTAATATATTTTGTTTCTATTGCTAGAGAGGTTTTTTTTTTTCTTGGGAGAATGCATGTGATCAGCACAGGGCCAATCAGCACTGTCCAGACAGAGGTCAGGGGTTCTGCATCCTCCTAGAACAGAAAGAAAATTCCTCCTACAAGCTTTAACCAGTGCTCTGCTGAACAAATAAAGTCATAAGACTGCTCTAACTGCTGATGAGAAAAGGTATTTAGCAGTTTATATTTACTAAAATAATTGCATTTCCATGTTGTGTGTACTGTGGGAGACCAGGTATAGTGAATGCAGGGTCCTGGGTTTAGTAACACTTTAATAGTACACTACAAGACACTGTATTAAAAAAAACCCAACACCAGGAAAATTAAAATTCCTCCCTTACAATGGGGCTGAACCCTCACTACAATGGCTCCATGCTGGTTTATGTCTTTGGGACGGCCAAAGCAGTTTTACTTATATAGCAGGGTTAATTTATAACTGTAGTCCAAGAAATGGATTTTACTAGTAAGTCAAAAATCCTGTTCTTAACATAAATCTTGTCAGTGAGAACTAATTAGTTTACAAGAGTAAAATGTTTGTTAGTACTGATCATATACAGAGCTGTGAAAAAGTATTTGCCCCCTTCCTGATTTTTTTTTTGCATATTTATCACACTTAAATGATTCAAATTATCAAACAAATGTTAATAATACACAGATAATCTGAGTAAATACAATGCAGTTTTTAAATGATGACTTCATTTATTACCATGATTTACCCCCCTTCCTGACCAGGCCATTTTTTTCGATAGGGCGCTGCCTTACTTTAACTGACAATTGCGCGGTCATGTAATGCTGCACCCAAATTAAATTTATGTCCTTTTTTCCCACACATAGAGCTTTCTTTTGGTGGTATTTGATTGCCTCTGCTGATTTTATTTTTTGTGCTATAAATAAAAAAACAATTTTGAAAAAAAAAAAACAGTATTTATGACTTTTTGCTATAAAACATGTCCAGTAGAAAAATTAAAAAAAATCTAATTTCATCATAAATTTAGGCCAAAATGTATTCTGCTACATGTCTTTGCTAAAAAAAACCTCCCAGTACATGAAACATTAGTGTGTTTACATGAAAGTTATAGCATCTACAAAAGGGGGTGTATATATAGTGGAATTTTTAAAAATTGTGTTAATACCAGTAACTGCGCCGATCAGCAACTTATAGCAGGACTGTGAGACTGTGGCGGGCATTCTGACACTGGGGGGGGAACTGACTAACTGCCACTGACATCCCCAGTGACACTAATAGTTATCAGTGCTAATAAAAAGCTATGATACTGGGCAGGAAGGGGTTAACATCTGGGGCGATCAAAGGGTTATGCTGTTTTACCAAGTGTGTTGTGTGTGTTTTACTACAAAAACAAGCTGCTTTGTATTGCTCTGCTGTGCAGAGCAATACAAAGCAGACTGTTTGTGCTGACGGGAGAGATCTGTGTTGTTTACACACAGACCTCTCCCCTTTCACTGTTCCTCAGCAATCGCCGGGTGCCAGCAGGGAGCTGGTAATCGACAGCTGTAGCCGCCAATGGTGACGTGGGAAGGACGGCCTGCGTGTGTCCCCTAACCAGAAATGCTAAATCATGTATATATGATTTTGTGCAACCCTGCCACCCTGTAGCAATAGTTCTGTTATAGGGCAGTCGGCAAGCGGTTAAGAGAAAAAAGCTGTCCAAACCTCTCTGATTTATTTGCAAAATTTTATAAGAAAGACACTTTTTTTCCCAAATTTTTGGACTTTTTCATTTACATAGCAAAAAAAATAAAATTCCCAGTGGTGAATAAATACCACCAAAATAAAGTTTTATCTGTCTCAAAAAATGCTAAAAAATTCATATGGGTAAAGTGTTGCATGACCGTGCAATTGTCATTCAAAGTGTGATAGCACTAAAAGCTGAACATTGGCCTGGACTGGAAGGGGGTGAAAGTGTCCGGACTTGAAGTGGTTAACAGTCTCTAGACTGGCCCGCAACATGTGCTCTGCCTATCACTAATAGGACACACTTGCCACTTACTACTGCATGTAGTACTGCCACGCCATCATCCCTTTTCATACCTGTAAAATTTAAAGACCCGGTTTGACTCAAACGTCCCTCGAGAATTAAGCTGTCAGCATGTAGTGAAAGACTCCCTGTGGGTAAGAACTGAAATCCAGCAAGGAGTCTTCAAATGAGTTTCGATGGCAATATATCCCAGGATTCAAGGCTTCCTGATGATAAATGTCAAGTCTTTACCACACTCTGACTGCATTGCAATGTGCACTTTTCGAGCCTTGTTTCAGGTAAGTACATGTTCTGCTTTCCCTGTCAATAGGTAAGCAGCAACCTTCAAAAATGTCAAGATATATCATAAAATGTGTTTGTCCCATAAATCTGCTTAATCCAGTTAATTTTCCGTAAGGCACCCATCCACTTTGCTGTTACTTCTTGAGTTGCTAGGTTCTGTCAAAATAAAGAATTTAAATCAAAAGTGTTACCAGCAGCAGATAAGAGTAATTCATTTTGCTTGATAGCTGCGCCACCGATATGAGCCTGGACAGTGATGGATGGTTAAATGGCTGCTACTCTTTATAGAGTGCAAAATGTGAAGATATGATGTGGGCATGAGTGATTAATAAAAGCAGAAGGAAAACATAGCTTCTGCTGTTAGATGGGAATTTTCAGTTGCTGGGCCCTATGAGCACTTAACCCTTCTAGGAGCAGCAAGGTGCTGCAGTGAGTAGCAAAATGGCCTTCTTGTGCTGGGTCCTAAATTTGTATTCAAAACAGGGTTACCATCCTAATAGTAAGATGGCAGCCCTGTTTGGATGATAAGTCCTCATCTCTGCCAAATCTGTAATTTCTTTTTTTGCGCATGCCTTGTGCATTAAACAAAATGTTTGTGTAGGTGTATTGCAGTTTGGTTTCAGAATTCCAGAACCTGCAGAGAAGACAATTGACTTTCACTCAGATTACCCCCCAGCTGGAAGACCCAGCCTCCAGTATATACATTATAAAATCACAAATCATATATCACAAAGCAGCACCCATACTCCTTAAAGTGTATCTAAACCCAAACACTGGAATTTAATATATCACAGCTAACTAATGCTTAGATCCTCAAATGCAGTGGCTGCATCCATTACCTTTTTGTAGTTTTTTTTTCTTAGAAACGTTATTTTCACCTAGTAAAACACTTCCTGTCTTAAGGTGGATACGCTCAATCTTCCATTGTATCTAAGGAGGAAAAACATAGCCGCCCTTGTTAGATGTTAAAAAGGTATTAAACCAAAATTGTTTGCAGCTTACCAATCATTAAAAATGTGAGACACGCATTACTTTTCTTTTTTGAGCTTTTTCCTCTCTATTTTCTCCTGATAAGCTGACCAGTAACACACTTCCTGTATTGGAGTGCCCCCACTCTGGATGAAGGAGCACAAGGGGCACCTTTGGACAGCAGCATTTTCAGCCTAGGAAGGAGGGGGGGTATTAGATGTACTAGCATACACTAAGAAATTAAAGCCAAATTCCAGCTCATACTTTATCAGCAATTACAGCAAACATTTGTTTGTCCTTTTGGCATAAAGGTTTACATAAATAAAAGCTGATCAGTGTAAGCACCCCTGCCAGTGTTAAATTATTTTCCTCATCTCTATAAGTGATTCATTCTGCTGGGGAGCTTGTTCTTTTGGAAAACAGAAAACTTACTGGCCACACTAGCAGATGAAAATAGAAGAAAAAAAAGCTAAAAAAGAAAATGAATGCATCCATCACATCTAAGAATTGGTAAGCTGCAATATATAAAATGTTTGCTTTTGGGCTTAATACCACTTACATTTTATTAGTAGAAGGCAGAATTTTTTTTACCTTAATGGATTCTCCCATAAATATTTACCTGAGCCTGGTCTAAATCCAGCTCTATGCCCAAGAACAGTAGCGCTGTACTCTCTCTCCTCGCTGGACACAGAGGCAGCAGTGGGCACCATTGGCTTATGCTGCTGCCAATCAAATCCGCTGAGGAGGGAGCTGGGGGCAGGCTGATCCACACTCTGTGTGTCGATAGATGCACACATTCCAGCTTTGGAAGTCGACTTGCTATAGGGCACTCAGGAAGGAGAGGGAGAGCTGACGGGTGACCCCAGAAGAGGTAATTCAAGACCATTGCACAGAGCAGTAATTATATGTTTGTTATTTTTTTTTTTTAAATGGAGCTTTAGAACCACTTGAAATCCTAATTGCAGCTAATACCTTTTTTTTTCTTTTAATAAAAAGGTTTTTACTATATAGATAAAAAATGACCATTATAAGCACCTCACCAACTGTAGATTTTGCTGGGGAGCTTGGTCTTTTAAAGAAAGTTGAAAAATAACAGATCTACTGGCAGGATCAACAGGTAATAAAACTTTGTTACAGGGATGTGTAAATGCTAGTGACAGACTGCATCATATATGTCATTTTTTTTTATTTAGCCTTTAGTTTCACTTTAAATGTCTTTTTTCTTATTGCTGAAAGAAAATGTATATGGGTCCCATGGCCTACTTAGAAAGTGAGCTTAGGAGAAAGGGGTAAATGGTGCAAAATGGAGTAGGTTTTGCAGGAGTTGGGCCCAAACACCCTGCAAACTTAAATAGGTTGTATAGGCAAGTAGCTGTAAGGTTGGTCAGACAACGCAGAAAGGAAACAGGCAGAGTAATAGCGATTAAGTGGAGGGAAGGGTTTTGAGAAAGATATGGGTAGGGAGGGAAAGGGGAACAACTGGGGATGGATCCAGGTTGTTCAAGGCCCTTGTATAAATGTGCCATACGAGTTGAGTCTATCATAGGACCAGAAATGAGCAGTTAAAGTCATTAGGGAGGTAGTATTCTGTCCAAGGGGTCCAAACGGGTTTACATTTATGCACTGAATTATTTAGGATCATGGCCTTTTTTCATTCAGTAGGAACATGTCATTTTTGTTTTATCTGCACAGTCTTAGGGGTGGAGGACCAGTACATTTTGGCAAGAATCTATTTAGCTGCAGTCAAGACAAATATTAAGAGGTGAAATTGTGCAGTTGTGTGGGTTACGGGTTCAATAAAGTCTCTTTAGGATTTTTGGGATCCTTGAACTTAGAAATGTGTAGACCAGTTGGTTTATGCTGGTCCAATATCTTCTAATTTTGGAGTATTCCCACAATATGTGGAAGAGGGTGCCTGGGGTTTGCAATCCTCTGAAACAAGAGCTGGGAAGAGTTGAAACAAACTTTGCCAGGTGATGTGGAACCATATACCAGCACATAAGCAGTTTGAGGTTAGCCTCCATGCCAAAGCATCGACAAAACAATTGGTAGTTTGGCTAAATTGTTCCAGTCCTTCTGATCCATGCTGTCTCCAAGGTCCTTCTCCCAATGTTCTTCATATGTAAAGGGACTAGGGGCCTGATCTTCAAAAGGAGAATTTTAGAGGTTTGTCTCTTTTACCCTTTGTATTGGGCATTCTGTTGGTAAGATCACCATACACAATTTCACTTTTATGCTGCGGCCATTAAAGGTGTCTCAGCCTTCTTCCAGGATTCTCTACCTATGTTACAATAGAGAGAGTGCACGTAGGGTGGTAAGAAGCCATACTCATACCTACAAATAGATTCCGGAGTGCCAGGACATTCTAATATGAAAATCCTGATGCTTATTGAACATGTCAATGATGCATCCCCCTGCCAGATCCTGTGCCTCTCTGTTGACTACCCTACACATTAAAAGGAATTTAGTTAAGAGGGAAGTGAGACAACTGTTAACATCTTCAGGAAGTATTGAAATGTGCATATTTAGAACCTCTGATTAATTGCAATGTATTTTAAAGTTGGTTTGCCAAGTTTCCAGAACAGAGATTGGAATTCCAGCTTTTAATGAGTTTTGGATAGAACCTGAAGGTTTTGTTATTGCTGTCCTTGTTCTAGGGCTCTGTATGAACACAGCCACAGGTCCTAATCTGATAAGTGTGCAGATTGGATGAGTGGCCCAAATACACACTGTCAGTATTTGGAGGCCGTACCCCTGCATCCACACGTCTGTCAAATTAGGACCTGAGGCTGTGTCCATACAGCTGCTGCATCCCCATAACATAACATTGGCTGCCTGCACATAGCAATAGCCACATTCAAAAAACAAATCACTGATGTACAGGTCACAGCATCCATGTGAACGAGCCTCAAGACCTAACTTACACACTGAACTTTATTTATTAACTCAATACAGTTTTATTGTTTAGAATTAGCAGGCATTTTGTACGTTATGCTGTGTTTGTGTCTTCAAATAATGATTTTAGTGTATTTTCACTGAAAATATATTTTTTTTTGGGGGGGGGGGGCTGTCAGGTAGCCTGTATGGGGCCCTGTGATTTAGACAATTTTATTCAGACTGTATGCAATAAGCTGTTATTATCAGAATTGTTTTTTTATCTTATAATAAAAAACCAACTGTATAGTAACATTGTTTTGGACTAATTCACTATACTCTCTTCTTTTGCAGACAACTGCAGGAAACCAGAGCAAGTATTATGTGTCATATCGCCGGAATGACTTTGTGCAGATGAAACTACCAAAATATGCACTTCCAAAGGTAAGTCAATTGGTTATTTCAGAGTGCAGCACCAAAGCTATGCAGTAACATTACTTCCATACTATAGATAAAATATTCAAAGCAACCATGATACTAGTTATTTACAGAAGTCATTAAAAGGAGGAATAGCTAACACCCAGTATAGGGCACACCTTGAAAAATGATGTGTCTTCCCATGCCAGAACAGTAGGTTTACACTATGAATCGCACTGCACATTCCTGTGCAATTTACATGTGATTTAGTACAGTGCGATTTGAGCCCATATATTTTTAATAGGCTAAAATTGCACTGCATTGCACCAGAAGTAGTGAATGCACTGCAACTGGATCACATGGTACTTTTGACCTGCGTTTGGAATGTTGTTAGATTGCAGTGTGTATTAAACATGTTGGAAATGTGCATATTCGTGGGCTTTCCACACTGCGTTCTAGTGTAAACCTAGCTTGCCTGCAGCAGATCGCATGGTACAAAAGTATCATGTGATCCTGTTGCAGTGCGCTTTCAAAGCTAGTGCATGCACTACTTTAGTGCGATGCAGTGCGATTTGTACCCATTATTGGGCTCAAATCGCAGCGCACTGAATTGCATTTGAATCGTAATTGTTCCTGTGCAATTCATAGTGAGACCCAGGTCTTATGGTGCTGAGCTTTTTTTCCTGCTGTAGACTGTCACAGCTACAGTATCTGAAAAGGAAATGGTATCCATTTTTGGGGGATTCTGACAGCACTGTCTGTAACAAGAATAATACAATCTGGCACCTTATGGGAGTTTACTATGCAGCAGTTAGCTTAGTATTTTATTGTTATCAGCAGAAGGACAGGTTCTGGAATATGCAATTGTGTTTTCTAAGGGGCAGTAAGATATTTTCAGCCTCTATAGTAGGTAGCATAATGCTAAGCAGAAAAACATTCTAGTACTGTGAAGTCTTGAGAACCATTACCTTACCATCCAGTGAAGTTTTAAAGGATCATGTAATCATCACGGAATGCATTAACGCATTTTGCACATCCGTGCTTACTCACAAGGCTCTATAAGTAAGC